>NW_025727442.1:0-280092 GCF_021461385.2 Schistocerca piceifrons | reverse complement strand
AGTTTCATCATCAATAAGAAGCTCCAGGGAAACAGTAAACCTGAAGTGAAGCATCGGGATCTGTAACTAGTGTCACAGGAATGGTCAAAACATAGTCAATAAGAACAGTCAGTCTTCTTGTCCCTAAGTCGGCATTGTGCCTTTTTTAATTAATTCCGATGCAATTTCTGTGTTTCATCGTCAATAAGAAGGTCCAAGGGATACAGTAAACCTGGAGTGAAGCATCGGAATCTATAACTAGTGTCACAGGAATGGTTCAAAACATAGACAGTTAGAAGAGTCAGTTTTCGTGTACTTAAGACGGAATTTAGCCCTTTGTATTTAATTCCGATGCAATTTCTGTGATTCATCGTCAATAAGAAGGTCCAAATGATACAGTAAAACTGAAGTCAAGCATCGGAATCTATAACTAGTGTCACAGGAATGGTTCACAACATAGCCAGTAAGAAGAGTCAGTCTTCTTGTACTTAAGTAGCCATTGTGGCGTTTCTATTTAAATCCGATGCAATTTCTGTGTTTCATCGTCAATAAGAAGGTCAGAGGGATACAGTAAACCTGAAGTGAAGCATCGGGATCTATAACTAGTGTCACAGGAATGGTTCAAAACATAGTCAGTAAGAAGAGTCAGTCTTCTTGTCCTTAAGTCGGCATTGTGCCTTTTGTATTTAATTCCGATGAATTTTCTGTGTTTCATCGTCAATAAGAAGGTCCAAGGGATACAGTAAACGTGGAGTGAAGCATCGGAATCTATAACTTGTGTCAGAGGAATGGTTCAAAACATAGACACTAAGAAGAGTCAGTATTCTTGCACTTAAGTCGGCATTGTGCCTTTTCTATTTAATTCCGATGCAATTTCTGTGTTTCATCGTCAACAAGAAGGTACAAGGGATACAGTAAAACTGGAGTGAAGCATCGGAATCTATAACTATTGTCAATGGAATGGTTCAAAACATAGACAGTAAGAAGAGTCAGTCTTCTTGTACTTAATTCGGCATTGTGCCCTTTGTATTTAATTCCGATGCAATTTCTGTGTTTCATCGTCAATAAGAAGGTCCAGGGGATACAGTAAACCTAAGGTGAGGCATCGGAATCTATAACTAGTGTCACAGGAATGGTTCAAAACATAGTCAGTAGGAAGAGTCGGTCTTCATGTACTTAAGTCGGCATTGTGCCTTTTGTATTTAATTCCGATGCAATTTCTGTGTTTCATCGTCAATAAGAAGGTCCAAGGGATCCAGTAAACCTGAAGTGAAGCATCGGAAACTATAACTAGTGTCACAGGAATGGTTCAAACCATAGACATTTGGAAGAGTCAGAATTCTTGTACTTAAGTCGGCATTGTGACTTTTGTATTTAATTCCGATGCAATTTCTGTGTTTCATCGTCAATAAGAAGGTCCAAGGAATACAGTAAACCTGAAGTGAAGCATCGGAATCTATAACTAGTGTCACAGGAATGGTTCAAACATAGACAGTAAGAAGAGTCAGTCTTCTTGTACTTAAGTAGGCATTGTGCCCTTTGTATTTAATTCCGATGCAATTTCTGTGTTTCATCGTCAATAAGAAGGTCAGAGAGATACAGAAAACCTGAAGTGAAGCAACGCAATCTATAACTAGTGTCACAGGAATGGTTCAAACATACTCAATAAGAAGAGTCAGTCTTCTTGTACTTAAGTCGGCATTGTGCCTTTCGTCTTTAATTCCGATGCAATTTCTGTGTTTCATCGTCAATAAGAAGGTCAGAGGGTTACAGTAAACCTGAAGTGAAGCATCGGAATCTATAACTAAAGTCACAGGAATGGTTCAAATCATAGACAGGAAGAGGGGTCAGTCTTCTTGTACTTAAGTCAGCATTGTGCCTTTTGTATTTAATTCCGATGCAATTTCTGTGTTTCATCGTCAATAAGAAGGTCCAAGGGTTACAGTAATACTGAAGTCAAGCATCGGAATATATAACTAGTGTCACAGGAATGGTTCAAAACATAGACGGTAAGATGAGTCAGTCTTCTTGTACTTAAGTCGGCATTGTGTCTTTTGTATTTAATTCCGATGCAATTTCTGTGATTCATCGTCAATAAGAAGGTCAGAGGGTTACAGTAAACCTCAAGAGAAGCATCGGAATCTATAACTAGTGTCAGAGGAGTGGTTCAAAGCATAGTCAGTAGGAAAAGTCGGTCTTCATGTACTTAAGTCGGCATTGTGCCTTTTGTATTAAATTCCGACGCAATTTCTGTGTTTCATCGTCAATAAGAAGGTCCAAGGGATACAGTAAACCTCAAGTGAAGCATCGGAATCTATAACTAGTGTCACAGGAATGGTTCAAAACATAGACAGTAGGAAGAGTCAGTTTTGTTGTACTTAAGTCGGCATTCTGCCTTTTGTATTTAATTCCGATGCAATTTCTGTGTTTCATCGTCAATAAGAAGGTCCAAGGGATACAGAAAAACTGAAGTCAAGCATCGGAATCTATAACTAGTGTCACAGGAATGGTTCAAAACGTAGCCAGTAAGAAGAGTCAGTCTTCTTGCATCTAAGTAGGAATTGTGGCGTTTCTATTTAATTCCGATGCAATTTCTGTGTTTCATCGTCAATAAGAAGGTCAGAGGTAAACAGTAAACCTGAAGTGAAGCATCGGAATCTATAACTAGTGTCACAGGAATGGTTCAAATCATAGTCAGTATGAAGAGTCAGTCTTTATGTACCTAAGTCTGCATTGTGCCTTTTGTGTTTAATTCCGATGCTATTTCTGTGTTTCATCGTCAATAAGAAGGTCCAAGGGATACAGTAAACCTGAAGTGAAGAATCGGAATCTATAACTAGTGTCACAGGAATGGTTCAAAACATAGACAGTAAGAAAAGCCAGTCGTCTTAAACTTAAGTTGGCACTGTACCTTTTCTATTTAATTCTGATGCAATTTCAGTGTTTCATCGTCAATAAGAAGGTCAGAAGGATACAGTAAACCTGAAGTGAAGCATCGGAATCTATAACTAGTGTCACAGGAATGGTTCAAAACAAAGACAGTAAGATGAGTCAGTCCTCTTGTACTTAAGTCGGCATTGTGCCTTTTGTGTTTAATTCCGATGCAATTTCAGTGTTTCATCGTCAGTAAGAAGGTCCAAGGGATACAGTATACCTGAAGTGAAGCAACCGAATCCATAACTAGTGTCACAGGAATGGTTAAAATCATAGTCAGTAAATAGAGTCAGTCTACTTGTACTTCAGTCGGCATTGTGCCTTTTGTATTTAATTCCGATGCAATTTCTGTGTTTCATCGTCAATAAGAAGGTCAGAGGGAAACAGTAAACCTGAAGTGAAGCATCGGAATCTATAACTAGTTTCACAGGAATGGTTCAAAACATAGTCAGTATGAAGAGGCAGTCTTTATGTACCTAAGTCTGCATTGTGCCTTTTGTGTTTGATTCCGATGCTATTTCTGTGTTTCATCGTCAATAAGAAGGTCCAAGGGATACAGTAAACCTGAAGTGAAGCATCGGAATCTATAACTAGTGTCACAGGTATGGTTCAAAACATAGACAGTAAGAAAAGTCAGTCGTCTTGTACTTAAGTTGGCATTGTGCCTTTTCCATTTAATTCTGATGCAATTTCTCTGTTTCATGGTCAGTAAGAAGATCCAAGGGATACAGTAAACCTCAAGTGAAGCATCGGAATCTATAACTAGTGTCACAGGAATGGTTCAAAGCATAGTCAGTAGGAAGTGTTGGTCTTCATGTACTTAAGTCGGCATTGTGCCTTTTGAATATAATTCCGATGCAATATTTGTCTTTCATCGTCAATAAGAAGGACCAAGGGATACAGTAAACCTGAAGTGAAGCATCGGAATCTATAACTAGTGTCACTGCAATGGTTCAAAATATGGACAGTAAGAAGAGTCAGTATTCTTGTACTTTAGGCGGCATTGTGCCTTTTGTGTTTAATTCAGATTAAATTTCTGTGATTCATCGTCTATAAGAAGGCCCAAGGGATACAGTAAACCTGACGTGAAGCATCGGACTCTGCAACTAGTGTCACAGAAATGGATCAAAGCATAGACAGTAGAAGAGTCAGTCTTCTTGTACTTAAGTCGGCATTTTGCCTTTTGTATTTAATTCCGATGCAATTTCTGAGTTTCATCGTCAATAAGGAGGTCCAGGGAAACAGTAAAACTGAAGTGAAGCATCGGAATCTATAACTAGTGTCACAAGAATGCTTCAAATCATAGTCAGTAAGAAGAGTCAGTCTTCTTGTCCTTAAGTCGGCATTGTGCCTTTGGTATTTAATTCCGATGCAATTTCTGTGTTTCATCGGCAATATGGTCAGAGGGATAAGTAAACCTGGAGTGAAGCATCGGAATCTTTAACTAGTGTCACAGGAATGGTTCAAAACATAGACAGTAAGAAGAGTCAGTCCTCTTGTACTTAAGTCGTCATTGAGCCTTTTCTATTTATTTCCGATGCAATTTCTGTGTTTCATCGTCAATAAGAAGGTCCAAGGGATACAGTAAACCTCAAGTGAAGCATCGGAATCTATAACTAGTGTCACAGGAATGGTTCAAAACATAGTCAGTAAGAAGAGTCAGTCTTCTTGTCCTTAAGTCGGCATTGTGCCTTTTGTATTTAAATCCGATGAATTTTCTGTCTTTCTTCGTCAATAAGAAGGTCCAAGGGATACAGTAAACCTGGAGTGAAGCATCGGAATCTATATCTAGTGTCACAGGAATGGTACAAAGCATAGACAGTAAGAAGAGTTAGTCTTCTTGTACTTAAGTCGGCATTGTGCCTTTTCTATTTAATTCCGATGCAATTTCTGTGTTTCATCGTCAATAAGAAGGTCCAGGGGATACAGTAAACCTGAGGTGAAGCATCGGAATCTATAACTAGTGTCACAGGAATGGTTCAAAACATAGTCAGTAGGAAGAGTCGATCTTCATGTACTTAAGACGGCATTGTGCCTTTTGTATTTAATTCCGATGCAATTTCTGTGTTTCATCGTCAATAAGAAGGTCCAAGGGATCCTGTAAACCTGAAGTGAAGCATCGGAATCTATAACTAGTGTCACAGGAATGGTTCAAACCATAGACATTAGGAAGAGTCAGTCTTCTTGTACTTAAGTCGGTATTGTGCCTTTTGTATTTAATTCCGATGCAATTTCTGTGTTTCCTCGTCAATAAGAAGGTCCAAGGAATACAGTAAACCTGAAGTGAAGCATCGGAATCTATAACTATTGTCACAGGAATGGTTCAAACATAGACAGTAAGAAGAGTCAGTCTAATTGTACTTAAGTCGGCATTGTGCCTTTTGTATTTAATTCCGATGCAATTTCTGTGTTTCATCGTCAATAAGAAGGTCAGAGGGATACACTAACCCTGAAGTGAAGCATCGCAATCTATAACTAGTTTCATAGGAATGGTTCAAAACATAGACAGTAAGATGAGTCAGTCTTCTTGTACTTAAGTCGGCATTGTGCCTTTTGTGTTTAATTCCGATGCAATTTCTGTGTTTCATCGTCAGTAAGAAGGTTCAAGGGATACAGTAAACCTCAAGTGAAGCATCGGAATCTATAACTAGTGTCACAGGAATGGTTCAAAGCATAGTCAGTAGGAAGTGTTGGTCTTCATGTACTTAAGTCGGCATTGTGCCTTTTGTATATAATTCCGATGCAATTTTTCTCTTTGATCGTCAACAAGAAGGACCAAGGGATACAGTAAACCTTAGGTGAAGCATTGGAATCTATAACTAAAGTCACAGGAATGGTTCAAATCATAGACAGAAAGAGGGGGCAGTCTTCTTGTACTTAAGTCAGCATTGTGCCTTTTGTATATAATTCCGATGCAATTTCTGTGTTTCATCGTCAATAAGAAGGTCAGAGGGATACAGTAAATATGAAGCGAAGCATCGCGATCTATAACTAGTGTCACAGGAATGGTCCAAAACATAGTCAGTATGAAGAGTCAGGCTTTATGTACCTAAGTCTGCATTGTGCCTTTTGTGTTTAATTCCGATGCTATTTCTGTGTTTCATCTTCAATAAGAAGGTCCAAGGGATACAGTAAACCTGAAGTGAAGCATCGAATCTATAACTAGTGTCACAGGAATGGTTCAAAACATAGACAGTAAGAAAAGTCAGTCGTCTTGTACTTAAGTTGGCATTGTGCCTTTTCTATTTAATTCTGATGCAATTTCAGTGTTTCATCGTCAATAAGATGGTCAGAGGGATACAGTAAACCTGAAGTGAAGCATCGGAATCTATAACTAGTGTCACAGGAATGGTTCAAAGCATAGACAGTAAGATGAGTCAGTCCTCTTGTACTTAAGTCGGCATTGTGCCTTTTGTGTTTAATTCCGATGCAATTTCTGTGTTTCATCGTCAGTAAGAAGGTCCAAGGGATACAGTATACGTGAAGTGAAGCATCCGAATCCATAACTAGTGTCACAGGAATGGTTCAAATCATAGTCAGTAAATAGAGTCAGTCTACTTGTACTTCAGTCGGCATTGTGCCTTTTGTATTTAATTCCGATGCAATTTCTGTGTTTCATCGTCAATAATAAGGTCAGGGGGAAACAGTAAACTTGAAGTGAAGCATCGGAATCTATAATTAGTTTCACAGGAATGGTTCAAAACATAGTCAGTATGAAGAGTCAGTCTTTATGTACCTAAGTCTGCATTGTGCCTTTTGTGTTTAATTCCGGTGCTATTTCTGTGTTTCATCGTCAATAAGAAGGTCCAAGGGATACAGTAAACATGAAGTGAAGCATCGGAATCTATAACTAGTGTCACAGGAATGGTTCAAAACATAGACAGTAGGAAAAGTCAGTCGTCTTGTGCTTAAGTTGGCATTGTGCCTTTTCTATTTAATTCTGATGCAATTTCTCTGCTTCATCGTCAGTAAGAAGGTCCAAGGGATACAGTTAACCTCAAGTGAAGCATCGGAATCTATAACTAGTGTCACAGGAATGGTTCAAAACATAGTCAGTAGGAAGTGTCGGTCTTCATGTACTTAAGTCGGCATTGTGTCTTTTGTATATAATTCCGATGCAATTTCTGTCTTTGATCGTCAATAAGAAGGACCAAGGGATACAGTAAACCTGAAGTGAAGCATCGGAATCTATAACTAGTGTCACTGGAATGGTTCAAAATATGGACAGTAAGAAGAGTCAGTCTTCTTGTACTTTAGTCGGAATTGTGCCTTTTGTGTTTAATTAAGATTCAATTTCTGTGATTCATCGCCTATAAGAAGGCCCAAGGGATACAGTAAACCTGACGTGAAGCATCGGACTCTGCAACTAGTGTCACAGAAATGGTTCAAAACATAGACAGTAGATGAGTCAGTCTTCTTGTTTTTAAGTCGGCATTTTGCCTTTTGTATTTAATTCCGATGCAATTTCTGAGTTTCATCGTCAGTAAGAAGGTCAAGGGAAACAGTAAACCTGAAGTGAAGAATCGGAATCTATAACTACTGTCACAAGAATGGTTCAAATCATAGTCAGTAAGAAGAGTCAGTCTTCTTCTCCTTAAGTCGGCATTGTGCCTTTATTACTTAATTCCGATGCAATTTCTGTGTTTCATCGGCAATATGGTCAGAGGGATAAGTAAACCTGGAGTGAAGCATCGGAATCTATAACTAGTGTCACAGGAATGGTTCAAAACATAGAGAGTAAGAAGAGTCAGTATTCTTGTACTTAAGTCGGCACTGAGCCTTTTCTATTTATTTCCAATGCAATTTCTGTGTTTCATCGGCAATAAGAAGGTCCAAGGGATACAGTAAACTTGGAGTGAAGCATCGGAATCTATAACTAGTGTCACAGGAATGGTTCAAAGCATAGACACTTAGAAGAGTCAGTTTTCGTGTACTTAAGTAGGCATTTTGCCCTTTGTATTTAATTCCGATGCAATTTCTGTGATTCATCGTCAATAAGAAGGTCCAAGGGATACAGTAAAACTGAAGTCAAGCATCGGAATCTATAACCAGTGTCACAGGAATGGTTCAAAGCATAGCCAGTAAGATGAGTCAGTCTTCTTGTATTTAAGTAGCCATTGTGGCTTTCTATTTAAATCCGATGCAATTTCTGTGTTTCATCGTCAATAAGAAGGTCAGAGGGATAAAGTAAACCTGAAGTGAAGCATCGGGATCTATAACTAGTGTCACAGGAATGGTTCAAAACATAGTCAGTAGGAAAAGTCAGTCTTCTTGTACTTAAGTCGGCATTGTGCCTTTTGTATTTAATTCCGATGCAATTTCTGTGTTTCATCGTCAATAAGAAGGTCCAAGGAATACAGTAAACCTGAAGTGAAGCATCGGAATCTATAACTAGTGTCACAGGAATGGTTCAAACATAGACAGTAAGAAGAGTCAGTCTTCTTGTACTTAAGTCGGCATTGTGCCTTTTGTATTTAATTCCGATGCAATTTCTGTGTTTCATCGTCAATAAGAAGGTCAGAGGGATACAGTAAACCTGAAGTGAAGCATCGCAATCTATAACTAGTTTCACAGGAATGGTTCAAAACATAGACAGTAAGATGAGTCAGTCTTCTTGTACTTAAGTCGGCATTGTGCCTTTTGTGTTTCATTCCGATGCAATTTCTGTGTCTCATCGTCAGTAAGAAGGTTCAAGGGATACAGTAAACCTCAAGTGAAACATCGGAATCTATAACTAGTGTCACAGGAATGGTTCAAAGCATAGTCAGTAGGAAGTGTTGGTCTTCATGTACTTAAGTCGGCATTGTGCCTTTTGTATATAATTCCGATGCAATTTTTGTCTTTGATCGTCAATAAGAAGGACCAAGGGATACAGTAAACCTGAAGTGAAGCATCGGAATCTATAACTAGTGTCACTGCAATGGTTCAAAATATGGACAGTAAGAAGAGTCAGTCTTCTTGTACTTAAGTTGGCATTGTGCCTTTTCTATTTAATTCTGATGCAATTTCAGTGTTTCATCGGCAATATGGTCAGAGGGATAAGTAAACCTGGAGTGAAGCATCGGAATCTATAACTAGTGTCACAGGAATGGTTCAAAAGATAGAGAGTAAGAAGAGTCAGTATTCTTGTACTTAAGTCGGCATTGAGCCTTTTCTATTTATTTCCGATGCAATTTCTGTGTTTCATCGCCAATAAGAAGGTCCAAGGGATACAGTAAATTTGGAGTGAAGCATCGGAATCTATAACTAGTGTCACAGGAATGGTTCAAAACATAGACACTTAGAAGAGTCAGTTTTCGTGTACTTAAGTAGGCATTTTGCCCTTTGTATTTAATTCCGATGCAATTTCTGTGTTTCATCGTCAACAAGAAGGTACAAGGGATACAGTAAAACTGGAGTGAAGCATCGGAATCTATAACTATTGTCAATGGAATGGTTCAAAACATAGACAGTAAGAAGAGTCAGTCTTCTTGTACTTAATTCGGCATTGTGCCTTTTGTATTTAATTCCGATGCAATTTCTGTGTTTCATCGTCAATAAGAAGGTCCAGGGGATACAGTAAACCTAAGGTGAGGCATCGGAATCTATAACTAGTGTCACAGGAATGGTTCAAAACATAGTCAGTAGGAAGAGTCGGTCTTCATGTACTTAAGTCGGCATTGTGCCTTTTGTATTTAATTCCGATGCAATTTCTGTGTTTCATCGTCAATAAGAAGGTCCAAGGGATCCAGTAAACCTGAAGTGAAGCATCGGAAACTATAACTAGTGTCACAGGAATGGTTCAAACCATAGACATTTGGAAGAGTCAGAATTCTTGTACTTAAGTCGGCATTGTGACTTTTGTATTTAATTCCGATGCAATTTCTGTGTTTCATCGTCAATAAGAAGGTCCAAGGAATACAGTAAACCTGAAGTGAAGCATCGGAATCTATAACTAGTGTCACAGGAATGGTTCAAACATAGACAGTAAGAAGAGTCAGTCTTCTTGTACTTAAGTCGGCATTGTGCCCTTTGTATTTAATTCCGATGCAATTTCTGTGTTTCATCGTCAATAAGAAGGTCAGAGAGATACAGAAAACCTGAAGTGAAGCAACGCAATCTATAACTAGTGTCACAGGAATGGTTCAAACATAGTCAATAAGAAGAGTCAGTCTTCTTGTACTTAAGTCGGCATTGTGCCTTTCGTCTTTAATTCCGATGCAATTTCTGTGTTTCATCGTCAATAAGAAGGTCAGAGGGTTACAGTAAACCTGAAGTGAAGCATCGGAATCTATAACTAAAGTCACAGGAATGGTTCAAATCATAGACAGGAAGAGGGGTCAGTCTTCTTGTACTTAAGTCAGCATTGTGCCTTTTGTATTTAATTCCGATGCAATTTCTGTGTTTCATCGTCAATAAGAAGGTCCAAGGGTTACAGTAATACTGAAGTCAAGCATCGGAATATATAACTAGTGTCACAGGAATGGTTCAAAGCATAGCCAGTAAGAAGAGTCAGTCTTCTTGTACATAAGTAGGCATTGTGGCGTTTCTATTTAATTCCGATGCAATTTCTGTGTTTCATCGTCAATAAGAAGGTCAGAAGGATACAGTAAATATGAAGCGAAGCATCGCGATCTATAACTAGTGTCACAGGAATGTTTCAAATCATAGTCAGTAAGATGAGTCAGTTTCTTGTACTTAAGTCGGCATTGTGCCTTTTGTATTTAATTACGATGCAATTTTTGTGTTTCATCGTCAATAAGAAGGTCAGAGGGGTACAGTAACGCTGAAGTGAAGCATCGGTATCTATAACTAGTGTCACAGGAATGGTTCAAAGCATAGTCATTAAGAAGAGTAAGTCTTCTTGTACATAAGTCGGCAAAGTGCCTTTTGTGTTTAATTCCGATGCAATTTCTGTGTTTCATCGTCAATAAGAAGGTCCAAGGGATACAGTAAACCTCAAGTGAAGCATCGGAATCTATAACTAGTGTCACAGGAATGGTTCAAAACATAGACAGTAGGAAGAGTCAGTTTTCTTGTACTTAAGTCGGCATTCTGCCTTTTGTATTTAATTGCGATGCAATTTCTGTGTTTCATCGTCAATAAGAAGGTCCAAGGGATACAGAAAAACTGAAGTCAAGCATCGGAATCTATAACTAGTGTCACAGGAATGGTTCAAAACGTAGCCAGTAAGAAGAGTCAGTCTTCTTGCATCTAAGTAGGAATTGTGGCGTTTCTTTTTAATTCCGATGCAATTTCTGTGTTTCATCGTCAATAAGAAGGTCAGAGGGAAACAGTAAACCTGAAGTGAAGCATCGGAATCTATAACTAGTGTCACAGGAATGGTTCAAATCATAGTCAGTATGAAGAGTCAGTCTTTATGTACCTAAGTCTGCATTGCGCCTTTTGTGTTTAATTCCGATGCTATTTCTGTGTTTCATCGTCAATAAGAAGGTCCAAGGGATACAGTAAACCTGAAGTGAGGAATCGGAATCTATAACTAGTGTCACAGGAATGGTTCAAAACATAGACAGTAAGAAAAGCCAGTCGTCTTGTACTTAAGTTGGCACTGTGCCTTTTCTATTTAATTCTGATGCAATTTCAGTGTTTCATCGTCAATAAGAAGGTCAGAAGGATACAGTAAACCTGAAGTGAAGCATCGGAGTCTATAACTAGTGTCACAGGAATGGTTCAAAACAAAGACAGTAAGATGAGTCAGTCCTCTTGTACTTAAGTCGGCATTGTGCCTTTTGTGTTTAATTCCGATGCAATTTCTGTGTTTCATCGTCAGTAAGAAGGTCCAAGGGATACAGTATACCTGAAGTGAAGCAACCGAATCCATAACTAGTGTCACAGGAATGGTTAAAATCATAGTCAGTAAATAGAGTCAGTCTACTTGTACTTCAGTCGGCATTGTGCCTTTTGTATTTAATTCCGATGCAATTTCTGTGTTTCATCGTCAATAAGAAGGTCAGAGGGAAACAGTAAACCTGAAGTGAAGCATCGGAATCTATAACTAGTTTCACAGGAATGGTTCAAAACATAGTCAGTATGAAGAGGCAGTCTTTATGTACCTAAGTCTGAATTGTGCCTTTTGTGTTTGATTCCGATGCTATTTCTGTCTTTCATCGTCAATAAGAAGGTCCAAGGGATACAGTAAACCTGAAGTGAAGCATCGGAATCTATAACTAGTGTCACAGGTATGGTTCAAAACATAGACAGTAAGAAAAGTCAGTCGTCTTGTACTTAAGTTGGCATTGTGCCTTTTCCATTTAATTCTGATGCAATTTCTCTGTTTCATGGTCAGTAAGAAGATCCAAGGGATACAGTAAACCTCAAGTGAAGCATCGGAATCTATAACTAGTGTCACAGGAATGGTTCAAAGCATAGTCAGTAGGAAGTGTTGGTCTTCATGTACTTAAGTCGGCATTGTGCCTTTTGAATATAATTCCGATGCAATATTTGTCTTTCATCGTCAATAAGAAGGACCAAGGGATACAGTAAACCTGAAGTGAAGCATCGGAATCTATAACTAGTGTCACTGCAATGGTTCAAAATATGGACAGTAAGAAGAGTCAGTCTTCTTGTACTTTAGGCGGCATTGTGCCTTTTGTGTTTAATTCAGATTAAATTTCTGTGATTCATCGTCTATAAGAAGGCCCAAGGGATACAGTAAACCTGACGTGAAGCATCGGACTCTGCAACTAGTGTCACAGAAATGGATCAAAGCATAGACAGTAGAAGAGTCAGTCTTCTTGTACTTAAGTCGGCATTTTGCCTTTTGCATTCAATTCCGATGCAATTTCTGAGTTTCATCGTCAATAAGGAGGTCCAGGGAAACAGTAAAACTGAAGTGAAGCATCGGAATCTATAACTAGTGTCACAAGAATGCTTCAAATCATAGTCAGTAAGTAGAGTCAGTCTTCTTGTCCTTAAGTCGGCATTGTGCCTTTGGTATTTAATTCCGATGCAATTTCTGTGTTTCATCGGCAATATGGTCAGAGGGATAAGTAAACCTGGAGTGAAGCATCGGAATCTTTAACTAGTGTCACAGGAATGGTTCAAAACATAGACAGTAAGAAGAGTCAGTCCTCTTGTACTTAAGTCGTCATTGAGCCTTTTCTATTTATTTCCGATGCAATTTCTGTGTTTCATCGTCAATAAGAAGGTCCAAGGGATACAGTAAACCTCAAGTGAAGCATCGGAATCTATAACTAGTGTCACAGGAATGGTTCAAAACATAGTCAGTAAGAAGAGTCAGTCTTCTTGTCCTTAAGTCGGCATTGTGCCTTTTGTATTTAAATCCGATGAATTTTCTGTCTTTCATCGTCAATAAGAAGGTCCAAGGGATACAGTAAACCTGGAGTGAAGCATCGGAATCTATATCTAGTGTCACAGGAATGGTACAAAGCATAGACAGTAAGAAGAGTTAGTCTTCTTGTACTTAAGTCGGCATTGTGCCTTTTCTATTTAATTCCGATGCAATTTCTGTGTTTCATCGTCAATAAGAAGGTCCAGGGGATACAGTAAACCTGAGGTGAAGCATCGGAATCTATAACTAGTGTCACAGGAATGGTTCAAGACATAGTCAGTAGGAAGAGTCGATCTTCATGTACTTAAGACGGCATTGTGCCTTTTGTATTTAATTCCGATGCAATTTCTGTGTTTCATCGTCAATAAGAAGGTCCAAGGGATCCAGTAAACCTGAAGTGAAGCATCGGAATCTATAACTAGTGTCACAGGAATGGTTCAAACCATAGACATTAGGAAGAGTCAGTCTTCTTGTACCTAAGTCGGTATTGTGCCTTTTGTATTTAATTCCGATGCAATTTCTGTGTTTCATCGTCAATAAGAAGGTCCAAGGAATACAGTAAACCTGAAGTGAAGCATCGGAATCTATAACTATTGTCACAGGAATGGTTCAAACATAGACAGTAATAAGAGTCAGTCTAATTGTACTTAAGTCGGCATTGTGCCTTTTGTATTTAATTCCGATGCAATTTCTGTGTTTCATCGTCAATACGAAGGTCAGAGGGATACACTAACCCTGAAGTGAAGCATCGCAATCTATAACTAGTTTCATAGGAATGGTTCAAAACATAGACAGTAAGATGAGTCAGTCTTCTTGTACTTAAGTCGGCATTGTGCCTTTTGTGTTTAATTCCGATGCAATTTCTGTGTTTCATCGTCAGTAAGAAGGTTCAAGGGATACAGTAAACCTCAAGTGAAGCATCGGAATCTATAACTAGTGTCACAGGAATGGTTCAAAGCATAGTCAGTAGGAAGTGTTGGTCTTCATGTACTTAAGTCGGCATTGTGCCTTTTGTATATAATTCCGATGCAATTTTTGTCTTTGATCGTCAACAAGAAGGACCAAGGGATACAGTAAACCTTAAGTGAAGCATTGGAATCTATAACTAAAGTCACAGGAATGGTTCAAATCATAGACAGGAAGAGGGGGCAGTCTTCTTGTACTTAAGTCAGCATTGTGCCTTTTGTATATAATTTCGATGCAATTTCTGTGTTTCATCGTCAATAAGAAGGTCAGAGGGATACAGTAAATATGAAGCGAAGCATCGCGATCTATAACTAGTGTCACAGGAATGGTCCAAAACATAGGCAGTATGAAGAGTCAGGCTTTATGTACCTAAGTCTGCATTGTGCCTTTTGTGTTTAATTCCGATGCTATTTCTGTGTTTCATCTTCAATAAGAAGGTCCAAGGGATACGGTAAACCTGAAGTGAAGCATCGAATCTATAACTAGTGTCACAGGAATGGTTCAAAACATAGACAGTAAGAAAAGTCAGTCGTCTTGTACTTAAGTTGGCATTGTGCCTTTTCTATTTAATTCTGATGCAATTTCAGTGTTTCATCGTCAATAAGAAGGTCAGAGGGATACAGTAAACCTGAAGTGAAGCATCGGAATCTATAACTAGTGTCACAGGAATGGTTCAAAGCATAGACAGTAAGATGAGTCAGACCTCTTGTACTTAAGTCGGCATTGTGCCTTTTGTGTTTAATTCCGATGCAATTTCTGTGTTTCATCGTCAGTAAGAAGGTCCAAGGGATACAGTATACGTGAAGTGAAGCATCCGAATCCATAACTAGTGTCACAGGAATGGTTCAAATCATAGTCAGTAAATAGAGTCAGTCTACTTGTCCTTAAGTCGGCATTGTGCCTTTTGTATTTAATTCCGATGCAATTTCTGTGTTTCATCGGCAATATGGTCAGAGGGATAAGTAAACCTGGAGTGAAGCATCGGAATCTATAACTAGTGTCACAAGAATGGCTCAAAACATAGACAGTAAGAAGAGTCAGTCCTCTTGTACTTAAGTCGTCATTGAGACTTTTCTATTTATTTCCGATGCAATTTCTGTGTTTCATCGTCAATAAGAAGGTCCAAGGGATACAGTAAACCTCAAGTGAAGCATCGGAATCTATAACTAGTGTCACAGGAATGGTTCAACACATAGTCAGTAAGAAGAGTCAGTCTTCTTGTCCTTAAGTCGGCATTGTGCCTTTTGTATTTAAATCCGATGAATTTTCTGTCTTTCATCGTCAATAAGAAGGTCCAAGGGATACAGTAAACCTGGAGTGAAGCATCGGAATCTATAACTAGTGTCACAGGAATGGTTCAAAGCATAGACAGTAAGAAGAGTCAGTCGTCTTGTACTTAAGTCGGCATTGTGCCTTTTCTATTTAATTCCGATGCAATTTCTGTGTTTCATCGTCAATAAGGTCAGAGGGATACAGTAAACCTGAAGTGAAGCATCGCAATCTATAACTAGTGTCACAGGAATGGTTCAAAACATAGTCAGTAAGAAGAGTCAGTCTTCTTGAACTTAAGTCGGCATTGTGCCTTTCGTATTTAATTCCGATGCAATTTCTGTGTTTCATCGTCAATAAGAAGGTCAGAGGCATACAGTAAACCTGAGTGTAGCATCGGGATCTATAACTAGTGTCACAGGAATGGTTCAAAACATCGTCAGTAAGAAGAGTCAGTTTCTTGTACTTAAGTCGGCATTGTGCCTTTTGTATTTAATTCCGATGCAATTTCTGTGTTTCATCGTCAATAAGAAGGTCCAAGGGATACAGTAAACCTGAAATGAAGCATCTGATTCTATAACTAGTGTCACAGGAATGGTTCAAAACATAGACAGTAAGAAAAGTCAGTCGTCTGGTACTTAAGTCGGCATTGTGCCTTTTCTATTTAATTCCGATACAATTTCTGTGTTTCATCGTCAATTAGAAGGTCAGAGGGATACAGTAAACCTGAAGTCATGCATCCGAATCTATAACTAGTGTCACAGGTATGGTTCAAAACATAGACAGTAAGAAGAGTCAGTCTTCTTGTACTTAAGTCGGCATTGTGCCTTTTCTATTTAATTCCGATGCAATTTCTGTGTTTCATCGTCAATAAGAAGGTACAAGGGATACAGTAAAACTGGAGTAAAGCATCGGAATCTATAACTAGTGTTTATGGAATGGTTCAAAAAATAGACAGTAAGAAGAGTCAGTCTTCTTGTACTTAAGTCGGCATTGTGCCTTCTGTATTTAATTCCGGTGCAATTTCTGTGTTTCATCGTCAATAAGAAGATCCAAGAGATCCAGTAAACCTGAAGTGAAGCATCGGAATCTATAACTAGTGTCACAGGAATTTTTCAAACCATAGACATTAGGAAGAGTCAATCTTCTTGTACTCAAGTCGGCATTGTGCCTTTTGTATTTAATTCCGATGCAATTTCTGTGTTTCATCGTCAATAAGAAGGTCCAACGAATACAGTAAACCTGAAGTGAAGCATCGGGTCTATAACTAGTGTCACAGGAATGGTTCAAACATAGACAGTAAGAAGAGTCAGTCTTCTTGTACTTAAGTCGGCATTGTGCCTTTTGTATTTAATTCCGATGCAATTTCTGTGTTTCATCGTCAATAAGAAGGTCAGAGGGATACAGTAAACCTGAAGTGAAGCATCGCAATCTATAACTAGTGTCACAGGAATGGTTCAAATCATAGTCAGTAAGAAGAGTCAGTCTTCTTGAACTTAGGTCGGCATCGTGCCTTTCGTATTTAATTCCGATGCAATTTCTGTGTTTCATCGTCAATAAGAAGGTCAGAGGGATACAGTAATCCTGAGTGTAGCATCGGGATCTGTAACTAGTGTCACAGGAATGGTTCAAAACATCGTCAGTAAGAAGAGTCAGTTTCTTGTACTGAAGTCGGCATTGTGCCTTTTGTATTTAATTCCGATGCAATTTCTGTGTTTCATCGTCAATAAGAAGGTCCAAGGGATATAGTAAACCTGAAATGAAGCATCTGATTCTATAACTAGTGTCACAGGAATGGTTCAAAACATAGACAGTAAGAAAAGTCAGTCGTCTTGTACTTAAGTCGGCATTGTGCCTTTTCTATTTAATTCCGATGCAATTTCTGTGTTTCATCGTCAATTAGAAGGTCAGAGGGATATAGTAAACCTGAAGTCATGCATTCGAATCTATAACTAGTGTCACAGGAATGGTTCAAAACATAGTCAGTAGGAAGTGTCGGTCTTCATGTACTTAAGTCGGCATTGTGTCTTTTGTATATAATTCCGATGCAATTTCTGTCTTTGATCGTCAATAAGAAGGACCAAGGGATACAGTAAACCTGAAGTGAAGCATCGGAATCTATAACTAGTGTCACTGGAATGGTTCAAAATATGGACAGTAAGAAGAGTCAGTCTTCTTGTACTTTAGTCGGAATTGTGCCTTTTGTGTTTAATTAAGATTCAATTTCTGTGATTCATCGCCTATAAGAAGGCCCAAGGGATACAGTAAACCTGACGTGAAGCATCGGACTCTGCAACTAGTGTCACAGAAATGGTTCAAAACATAGACAGTAGATGAGTCAGTCTTCTTGTTTTTAAGTCGGCATTTTGCCTTTTGTATTTAATTCCGATGCAATTTCTGAGTTTCATCGTCAGTAAGAAGGTCAAGGGAAACAGTAAACCTGAAGTGAAGAATCGGAATCTATAACTACTGTCACAAGAATGGTTCAAATCATAGTCAGTAAGAAGAGTCAGTCTTCTTCTCCTTAAGTCGGCATTGTGCCTTTTGTACTTAATTCCGATGCAATTTCTGTGTTTCATCGGCAATATGGTCAGAGGGATAAGTAAACCTGGAGTGAAGCATCGGAATCTATAACTAGTGTCACAGGAATGGTTCAAAACATAGAGAGTAAGAAGAGTCAGTATTCTTGTACTTAAGTCGGCACTGAGCATTTCTATTTATTTCCGATGCAATTTCTGTGTTTCATCGGCAATAAGAAGGTCCAAGGGATACAGTAAACTTGGAGTGAAGCATCGGAATCTATAACTAGTGTCACAGGAATGGTTCAAAGCATAGACACTTAGAAGAGTCAGTTTTCGTGTACTTAAGTAGGCATTTTGCCCTTTGTATTTAATTCCGACGCAATTTCTGTGATTCATCGTCAATAAGAAGGTCCAAGGGATACAGTAAAACTGAAGTCAAGCATCGGAATCTATAACCAGTGTCACAGGAATGGTTCAAAGCATAGCCAGTAAGATGAGTCAGTCTTCTTGTATTTAAGTAGCCATTGTGGCTTTCTATTTAAATCCGATGCAATTTCTGTGTTTCATCGTCAATAAGAACGTCAGAGGGATAAAGTACACCTGAAGTGAAGCATCGGGATCTATAACTAGTGTCACAGGAATGGTTCAAAACATAGTCAGTAGGAAAAGTCAGTCTTCTTGTACTTAAGTCGGCATTGTGCCTTTTGTATTTAATTCCGATGCAATTTCTGTGTTTCATCGTCAATAAGAAGGTCCAAGGAATACAGTAAACCTGAAGTGAAGCATCGGAATCTATAACTAGTGTCACAGGAATGGTTCAAACATAGACAGTAAGAAGAGTCAGTCTTCTTGTACTTAAGTCGGCATTGTGGCTTTTGTATTTAATTCCGATGCAATTTCTGTGTTTCATCGTCAATAAGAAGGTCAGAGGGATACAGTAAACCTGAAGTGAAGCATCGCAATCTATAACTAGTTTCACAGGAATGGTTCAAAACATAGACAGTAAGATGAGTCAGTCTTCTTGTACTTAAGTCGGCATTGTGCCTTTTGTGTTTAATTCCGATGCAATTTCTGTGTTTCATCGTCAGTAAGAAGGTTCAAGGGGTACAGTAAACCTCAAGTGAAACATCTAAATCTATAACTAGTGTCACAGGAATGGTTCAAAGCATAGTCAGTAGGAAGTGTTGGTCTTCATGTACTTAAGTCGGCATTGTGCCTTTTGTATATAATTCCGATGCAATTTTTGTCTTTGATCGTCAATAAGAAGGACCAAGGGATACAGTAAACCTGAAGTGAAACATCGGAATCTATAACTAGTGTCACTGCAATGGTTCAAAATATGGACAGTAAGAAGAGTCAGTCTTCTTGTACTTAAGTTGGCATTGTGCCTTTTCTATTTAATTCTGATGCAATTTCAGTGTTTCATCGGCAATATGGTCAGAGGGATAAGTAAACCTGGAGTGAAGCATCGGAATCTATAACTAGTGTCACAGGAATGGTTCAAAAGATAGAGAGTAAGAAGAGTCAGTATTCTTGTACTTAAGTCGGCATTGAGCCTTTTCTATTTATTTCCGATGCAATTTCTGTGTTTCATCGCCAATAAGAAGGTCCAAGGGATACAGTAAATTTGGAGTGAAGCATCGGAATCTATAACTAGTGTCACAGGAATGGTTCAAAACATAGACACTTAGAAGAGTCAGTTTTCGTGTACTTAAGTAGGCATTTTGCCCTTTGTATTTAATTCCGATGCAATTTCTGTGTTTCATCGTCAATAAGAAGGTCCAAGGGATACAGTAAAACTGAAGTGAAGCATCGAAATCTATAACCAGTGTCACAGGAATGGTTCAAAGCATAGCCAGTAAGATGAGTCAGTCTTCTTGTATTTAAGTAGCCATTGTGGCTTTCTATTTAATTCCGATGCAATTTCTGTGTTTCATCGTCAATAAGAAGGTCAGAGGGATACAGTAAACCTGAGGTGAAGCATCGGGATGTATAACTAGTGTCACAGGAATGGCTCAAAACATAGTCAGTAGGAAAAGTCGATCTTCATGTACTTAAGTCGGCATTGCGCCTTTTGTATTTAAATCCGATGCAATTTCTGTGTTTCATCGTCAATAAGAAGGTCCAAGCGATCCAGTAAACCTGAAGTGAAGCATCGGAATCTATAACTAGTGTCACAGGAATGGTTCAAACCATAGACATTAGGAAGAGTCAGTCTTCTTGTACTTAAGTCGGCATTGTGATTTTTGTATTTAACTCCGATGCAATTTCTGTGTTTCATCGGCAATATGGTCAGAGGGATAAGCAAACCTGGAGTGAAGCATCGGAATCTGTAACTAGTGTCACAGGAATGGTTCAAACGTAGACAGTAAGTAGAGTCAGTCTTCTTGTACTTAAGTCGGCATTGTGCCTTTTCTATTTAATTCCGATGCACTTTCTGTGTTTCATCGTCAATAAGAAGGTACAAGGGATACAGTAAAACTGGAGTGAAGCATCGGAATCTATAACTAGTGTCAATGGAATGGTTCAAAACATAGACAGTAAGAAGAGTCAGTCTTCTTGTACTTAAGTCGGCATTGTGCCTTTTGTATTTAATTCCGATGCAATTTCCGTGTTTCATCGTCAATAAAAGGTCCAGGGGATACAGTAAACCTGAGGTGAAGCATCTGAATCTATAACTAGTGTCACAGGAATGGTTCAAAGCATAGTCAGTAGGAAGAGTCGATCTTCATGTACTGAAGTTGGCATTGTGGCTTTTGTATTTAATTCTGATGCAATTTCTGTGTTTCAACGTCAATAAGGAGGTCCAAGGGATCCAGTAAACCTGAAGTGAAGCATCGGATTCTATAACTAGTGTCACAGGAAAGGTTCAAACCATAGACATTAGGAAGAGTCAGTCTTCTTGTACTTAAGTCGGCATTCTGCCTTTTGTATTTAATTCCGATGCAATTTCTGGGTTTCATCGTCAATAAGAAGGTCCAAGGAATACAGTAAACCTGAAGTGAAGCATCGGAATCTATAACTAGTGTCACAGGAATGGTTCAAACATAGACAGTAAGAAGAGTCAGTCTTCTTGTACTTAAGTCGGCATTGTGCCTTTTGTATTTAATTCCGATGCAATTTCTGTGTTTCATCGTCAATAAGAAGGTCAGAGGGATACAGTAAACCTAAAGTGAAGCATCGCAATCTATAACTAGTTTCACAGGAATGGTTCAAAACATAGACAGCAAGATGAGTCAGTCTTCTTGTACTTAAGTCGGCATTGTGCCTTTTGTGTTTAATTCCGATGCAATTTCTGTGTTTCATCGTCAGTAAGAAGGTTCAAGGGATACAGTAAACCTCAAGTGAAGCATCGGAATCTATAACTAGTGTCACAGGAATGGATCAAAGCATAGACAGTAGAGGAGTCAGTCTTCTTGTACTTAAGTCGGCATTTTGGCTTTTGTATTTTATTCCGATGCAATTTCTGAGTTTCATCGTCAATTAGGAGGTCCAGGGAAACAGTAAAACTGAAGTGAAGCATCGGAATCTATAACTAGTGTCACAAGCATGGTTCAAATCATAGTCAGTAAGAAGAGTCAGTCTTCTTGTCCTTAAGTCGGCATTGTGCCTTTTGTATTTAATTCCGATGCAATTTCTGTGTTTCATCGGCAATATGGTCAGAGGGATAAGTAAACCTGGAGTGAAGCATCGGAATCTATAACTAGTGTCACAAGAATGGCTCAAAACATAGACAGTAAGAAGAGTCAGTCCTCTTGTACTTAAGTCGTCATTGAGACTTTTCTATTTATTTCCGATGCAATTTCTGTGTTTCATCGTCAATAAGAAGGTCCAAGGGATACAGTAAACCTCAAGTGAAGCATCGGAATCTATAACTAGTGTCACAGGAATGGTTCAACACATAGTCAGTAAGAAGAGTCAGTCTTCTTGTCCTTAAGTCGGCATTGTGCCTTTTGTATTTAAATCCGATGAATTTTCTGTCTTTCATCGTCAATAAGAAGGTCCAAGGGATACAGTAAACCTGGAGTGAAGCATCGGAATCTATAACTAGTGTCACAGGAATGGTTCAAAGCATAGACAGTAAGAAGAGTCAGTCGTCTTGTACTTAAGTCGGCATTGTGCCTTTTCTATTTAATTCCGATGCAATTTCTGTGTTTCATCGTCAATAAGGTCAGAGGGATACAGTAAACCTGAAGTGAAGCATCGCAATCTATAACTAGTGTCACAGGAATGGTTCAAAACATAGTCAGTAAGAAGAGTCAGTCTTCTTGAACTTAAGTCGGCATTGTGCCTTTCGTATTTAATTCCGATGCAATTTCTGTGTTTCATCGTCAATAAGAAGGTCAGAGGCATACAGTAAACCTGAGTGTAGCATCGGGATCTATAACTAGTGTCACAGGAATGGTTCAAAACATCGTCAGTAAGAAGAGTCAGTTTCTTGTACTTAAGTCGGCATTGTGCCTTTTGTATTTAATTCCGATGCAATTTCTGTGTTTCATCGTCAATAAGAAGGTCCAAGGGATACAGTAAACCTGAAATGAAGCATCTGATTCTATAACTAGTGTCACAGGAATGGTTCAAATCATAGACAGTAAGAAAAGTCAGTCGTCTGGTACTTAAGTCGGCATTGTGCCTTTTCTATTTAATTCCGATACAATTTCTGTGTTTCATCGTCAATTAGAAGGTCAGAGGGATACAGTAAACCTGAAGTCATGCATCCGAATCTATAACTAGTGTCACAGGAATGGTTCAACACATAGTCAGTAAGAAGAGTCAGTCTTCTTGTCCTTAAGTCGGCATTGTGCCTTTTGTATTTAAATCCGATGAATTTTCTGTCTTTCATCGTCAATAAGAAGGTCCAAGGGATACAGTAAACCTGGAGTAAAGCATCGGAATCTATAACTAGTGTTTATGGAATGGTTCAAAATATAGACAGTAAGAAGAGTCAGTCTTCTTGTACTTAAGTCGGCATTGTGCCTTCTGTATTTAATTCCGGTGCAATTTCTGTGTTTCATCGTCAATAAGAAGATCCAAGGGATCCAGTAAACCTGAAGTGAAGCATCGGAATCTATAACTAGTGTCACAGGAATTTTTCAAACCATAGACATTAGGAAGAGTCAATCTTCTTGTACTCAAGTCGGCATTGTGCCTTTTGTATTTAATTCCGATGCAATTTCTGTGTTTCATCGTCAATAAGAAGGTCCAACGAATACAGTAAACCTGAAGTGAAGCATCGGAATCTATAACTAGTGTCACAGGAATGGTTCAAACATAGACAGTCAGAAGAGTCAGTCTTCTTGTACTTAAGTCGGCATTGTGCCTTTTGTATTTAATTCCGATGCAATTTCTGTGTTTCATCGTCAATAAGAAGGTCAGAGGGATACAGTAAACCTGAAGTGAAGCATCGCAATCTATAACTAGTGTCACAGGAATGGTTCAAAACATAGTCAGTAAGAAGAGTCAGTCTTCTTGAACTTAGGTCGGCATCGTGCCTTTCGTATTTAATTCCGATGCAATTTCTGTGTTTCATCGTCAATAAGAAGGTCAGAGGGATACAGTAAACCTGAGTGTAGCATCGGGATCTGTAACTAGTGTCACAGGAATGGTTCAAAACATCGTCAGTAAGAAGAGTCAGTTTCTTGTACTGAAGTCGGCATTGTGCCTTTTGTATTTAATTCCGATGCAATTTCTGTGTTTCATCGTCAATAAGAAGGTCCAAGGGATACAGTAAACCTGAAATGAAGCATCTGATTCTATAACTAGTGTCACAGGAATGGTTCAAAACATAGACAGTAAGAAAAGTCAGTCGTCTTGTACTTAAGTCGGCATTGTGCCTTTTCTATTTAATTCCGATGCAATTTCTGTGTTTCATCGTCAATTAGAAGGTCAGAGGGATATAGTAAACCTGAAGTCATGCATTCGAATCTATAACTAGTGTCACAGGAATGGTTCAAAACATAGTCAGTAAAAAGAGTCAGTCTTCTTGTACTTAAGTCAGCATTGTGCCCTTTGTATTTAATTTCGATGCAATTTTTGTGCTTCATCGTCAATAAGAAGATCAGAGGGGTACAGTAAACCTGAAGTGAAGCATCGGAATCTTTAACTAGTGTCACAGGAATGGTTCAAAGCATAGTCAGTAAGAAGAGTCAGTCTTCTTGTACATAAGTCGGCATTGTGCCTTTTGTGTTTAATTCCGATGCAATTTCTGCGTTTCATCGTCAATAAGAAGGTCCAAGGGATACAGAAAACCTGAAGTGAAGCATCGGAATCAATAAGTAGTGTCACAGGAATGGTTCAAACATAGTCAGTAAGAGGAGTCAGTCTTCTTATACTTAAGGCGGCTTTGTGCCTTATCTATTTAATTCCGATGCAATTTCTGTGTTTCATTGTCAATAAGAAGGTCAGAGGGATACAATAAACCTGAAGTGAAGCATCGGAATCTATAACTAGTGTCACAGGAATTGTTCAAAACAAAGTCAGTAAGAAGAGTCAGTCTTCTTGTCCTTAAGTCGGCATTGTGCCTTTTGTATTTAATTCCGATGCAATTTCTGTGTTTCATCGTCAATAAGAAGGTACAAGGGATACAGTAAAACTGGAGTAAAGCATCGGAATCTATAACTAGTGTTTATGGAATGGTTCAAAAAATAGACAGTAAGAAGAGTCAGTCTTCTTGTACTTAAGTCGGCATTGTGCCTTCTGTATTTA
This sequence comes from Schistocerca piceifrons, assembly GCF_021461385.2. NCBI lineage: Eukaryota > Metazoa > Arthropoda > Insecta > Orthoptera > Acrididae > Schistocerca > Schistocerca piceifrons. The sequence goes on along the minus strand of NW_025727442.1, from coordinate 255,426 downwards.
ATTCCGGTGCAATTTCTGTGTTTCATCGTCAATAAGAAGATCCAAGGGATCCAGTAAACCTGAAGTGAAGCATCGGAATCTATAACTAGTGTCACAGGAATTTTTCAAACCATAGACATTAGGAAGAGTCAATCTTCTTGTACTCAAGTCGGCATTGTGCCTTTTGTATTTAATTCCGATGCAATTTCTGTGTTTCATCGTCAATAAGAAGGTCCAACGAATACAGTAAACCTGAAGTGAAGCATCGGAATCTATAACTAGTGTCACAGGAATGGTTCAAACATAGACAGTAAGAAGAGTCAGTCTTCTTGTACTTAAGTCGGCATTGTGCCTTTTGTATTTAATTCCGATGCAATTTCTGTGTTTCATCGTCAATAAGAAGGTCAGAGGGATACAGTAAACCTGAAGTGAAGCATCGCAATCTATAACTAGTGTCACAGGAATGGTTCAAAACATAGTCAGTAAGAAGAGTCAGTCTTCTTGAACTTAGGTCGGCATCGTGCCTTTCGTATTTAATTCCGATGCAATTTCTGTGTTTCATCGTCAATAAGAAGGTCAGAGGGATACAGTAAACCTGAGTGTAGCATCGGGATCTGTAACTAGTGTCACAGGAATGGTTCAAAACATCGTCAGTAAGAAGAGTCAGTTTCTTGTACTGAAGTCGGCATTGTGCCTTTTGTATTTAATTCCGATGCAATTTCTGTGTTTCATCGTCAATAAGAAGGTCCAAGGGATACAGTAAACCTGAAATGAAGCATCTGATTCTATAACTAGTGTCACAGGAATGGTTCAAAACATAGACAGTAAGAAAAGTCAGTCGTCTTGTACTTAAGTCGGCATCGTGCCTTTTCTATTTAATTCCGATGCAATTTCTGTGTTTCATCGTCAATTAGAAGGTCAGAGGGATATAGTAAACCTGAAGTCATGCATTCGAATCTATAACTAGTGTCACAGGAATGGTTCAAAACATAGTCAGTAAAAAGAGTCAGTCTTCTTGTACTTAAGTCAGCATTGTGCCCTTTGTATTTAATTTCGATGCAATTTTTGTGCTTCATCGTCAATAAGAAGATCAGAGGGGTACAGTAAACCTGAAGTGAAGCATCGGAATCTTTAACTAGTGTCACAGGAATGGTTCAAAGCATAGTCAGTAAGAAGAGTCAGTCTTCTTGTACATAAGTCGGCATTGTGCCTTTTGTGTTTAATTCCGATGCAATTTCTGCGTTTCATCGTCAATAAGAAGGTCCAAGGGATACAGAAAACCTGAAGTGAAGCATCGGAATCAATAACTAGTGTCACAGGAATGGTTCAAACATAGTCAGTAAGAGGAGTCAGTCTTCTTATACTTAAGGCGGCTTTGTGCCTTTTCTATTTAATTCCGATGCAATTTCTGTGTTTCATCGTCAATAAGAAGGTCCAAGGGATACAGTAAACCTGGAGTGTAGCTTCGGAATCTATAACTAGTGTCACAGGAATGGTTCAAAACATGGACAGTAGGAAGAGTCAGTCTTCTTGTACTTATGTCTGCATTTTGCTTTTTGTATTTAATTCCGATGCAATTCCTGTGTTTCATCGTCAATAACAAGGTCTAAGGGATACAGTAAAACTGGAGTGAAGCATCGGAATCTATACCTAGTGTCAACGGAATGGTTCAAAACATAGTCAGTCAGAAGAGTCAGTCTTCTTGTACTTAAGTCGGCATTGTGCCTTTTGTATTTAATTCCGATACAATATCTGTGTTTCATCGTCAATAAGATGCTCAGAGGGATACAGTAAATCTGAAGTGAAGCTCGGAATCTGTAGCTAGTGTCACATGAATGGTTCAAATCATAGTCAGTAAGAAGAGCCAGTCTTCTTGTCCTTAAGTCGGCATTGTGCCTTTTGTATTTAATTCCGATGCAATTTCTGTGTTTCATCGTCAATAAGAAGGTCCAAGGGATACAGTAAACCTGGAGTGAAGCATCGTAATCCAGAACTAGTGTCACAGGAATGGTTCAAAACATTGACAGTAAGAAGAGTTAGTCTTCTTGTACTTAATTCTGCATTGTGCCTTTTGTATTTAATTCCGATGCAATTTCTGTGTTTCATCGTCAACAAGAAGGTCCAAGGGATACAGTAATCCTGAAGTGTAGCATTGGAATGTATAACTAGTGTCACAGGAATGGTTCAAATTATAGTCAGTAAGAAGAGTCAGTCTTCTTGTACTTAAGTCGGCATTGTGCCATTTGTATTGAATTCCGATGCAATTTCTGTGTTTCATCGTCAACAAGAAGGACCAAAGAATACAGTACACCTGGAGTGAAGCATCGGAATCTATAACTAGTGTCACAGGGATAGTTCAAAACATAGGCAGTTAGAAGACTCAGTCTTCTCGTTCTTAAGTTGGCATTGTGCCTATTGTATTTAATTCCGATGCAATTTCTGTGTTTCATCGTCAATAAGAAGGTCAGAGGGATACAGTTATCTTGAAGTGAAGCATCGGAATCTATAACTAGTGTCACAGGAATGGTTCAAATCATAGTCAGTAAGAATAGTCAGTCTCCTTATACTTAAGTCATCATTGTGCATTTTCTATTTAATTCTGATGCAATTTCTGTGTTTCATCGTCAATAAGAAGGTCAGAGGAGTACAGGAAACCTGAAGTGAAGCATCGGAATCCAAAACTAGTGTCACAGGAATGGTTCAAATCATGGACAGTAGGAAGGGACAGTCTTCTTGTACTTAAGTCGGCATTGTGCCCATTGTATTTAATTCCGATGCAATTTCTGTGTTTCATCGTCAATAAGAAGGTCAGAGGGATACAGTTATCTTGAAGTGAAGCATCGGAATCTATAACTAGTGTCACAGGAATGGTTCAAATCATAGTCTGTAAGAATAGTCAGTCTTCTTATACTTAAGTCATCATTGTGCATTTTCTATTTAATTCTGATGCAATTTCTGTGTTTCATCGTCAATAAGAAGGTCCAAGGGATCCAGTAAACCTGATGTGAAGCATCGGAATCTATAACTAGTGGCACAGGAATGGTTCAAACCATAGACATTAGGAAGAGTCAGTCTTCTTGTACTTAAGTCGGCATTGTGCCTTTTGTATTTAATTCCGATGCAATTTCTGTGTTTCATCGTCAATAAGAAGGTCCAAGGAATACAGTAAACCTGAAGTGAAGCATCGGAATCTATAACTAGTGTCATAGGAATGGTTCAAACATAGACAGTAAGAAGACTCAGTCTTCTTGTACTTAAGTCGGCATTGTGCCTTTTGTATTTAATTCCGATGCAATTTCTGTGTTTCATCGTCAATAAGAAGGTCAGAGGGATACAGTAAACCTGAAGTGAAGCATCGCAATCTATAACTAGTTTCACAGGAATGGTTCAAAACATAGACAGTAAGATGAGTCAGTCTTCTTGTACTTAAGTCGGCATTGTGCCTTTTGTGTTTAATTCCGATGCAATTTCTGTGTTTCATCGTCAGTAAGAAGGTTCAAGGGATACAGTAAACCTCAAGTGAAGCATCGGAATCTATAACTAGTGTCACAGGAATGGTTCAAAGCATAGTCAGTAGGAAGTGTTGGTCTTCATGTACTTAAGTCGGCATTGTGCCTTTTGTATATAATTGCGATGCAATTTTTGTCTTTGATCGTCAATAAGAAGGACCAAGGGATACAGTAAACCTGAACTGAAGCATCGGAATGTATAACTAGTGTCACTGCAATGGTTCAAAATATGGACAGTAAGATGAGTCAGTCTTCTTGTACTTTAGTCGGCATTGTGCCTTTTGTGTTTAATTCAGATTAAATTTCTGTGATTCATCGTCTATAAGAAGGCCCAAGGGATACAGTAATCCTGACGTGAAGCATCGGACTCTGCAACTAGTGTCACAGAAATGGATCAAAACATAGACAGTAGAAGAGTCAGTCTTCTTGTACTTAAGTCGGCATTTTGAATTTTGTATTTAATTCCGATGCAATTTCTGAGTTTCATCGTCAATAAGGAGGTCCAGGGAAACAGTAAAACTGAAGTGAAGCATCGGAATCTATAACTAGTGTCACAAGAATGGTTCAAATCATAGTCAGTAAGAAGAGTCAGTCTTCTTGTCCTTAAGTCGGCATTGTGCCTTTTGTATTTAATTCCGATGCAATTTCTGTGTTTCATCGGCAAAATGGTCAGAGGGATAAGTAAACCTGGAGTGAAGCATCGGAATCTATAACTAGTGTCACAGGAATGGTTCAAAACATAGACAGTAAGAAGAGTCAGTCCTCTTGTACTTAAGTCGTCATTGAGCCTTTTCTATTTATTTCCGATGCAATTTCTGTGTTTCATCGTCAATAAGAAGGTCCAAGGGATACAGTAAACCTCAAGTGAAGCATCGGAATCTATAACTAGTGTCACAGGAATGGTTCAAAACATAGTCAGTAAGAAGAGTCAGTCTTCTTGAACTTAAGTCGGCATTGTGCCTTTTGTATTTAATTCCGATGCAATTTCTGTGTTTCATCGTCAATAAGAAGGTCCAAGGGATACAGTAAACCTGAAATGAAGCATCTGATTCTATAACTAGTGTCACAGGAATGGTTCAAAACATAGACAGTAAGAAAAGTCTGCCGTCAGGTACTTAAGTCGGCATTGTGCCTTGTCTATTTAATTCCGATACAATTTCTGTGTTTCATCGTCAATTAGAAGGTCAGAGGGATACAGTAAACCTGAAGTCATGCATCCGAATCTATAACTAGTGTCACAGGTATGGTTCAAAACATAGACAGTAAGAAGAGTCAGTCTTCTTGTACTTAAGTCGGCATTGTGCCTTTTCTATTTAATTCCGATGCAATTTCTGTGTTTCATCGTCAATAAGAAGGTACAAGGGATACAGTAAAACTGGAGTGAAGCATCGGAATCTATAACTAGTGTCAATGGAATGGTTCAAAACATAGACAGTAAGAAGAGTCAGTCTTCTTGTACTTAAGTCGGCATTGTGCCTTTTGTATTTAATTCCGATGCAATTTCTGTGTTCCATCGTCAATAAGAAGGTCCAAGGAATACAGTAAACCTGAAGTGAAGCATCGGAATCTATAACTAGTGTCATAGGAATGGTTCAAACATAGACAGTAAGAAGACTCAGTCTTCTTGTACTTAAGTCGGCATTGTGCCTTTTGTATTTAATTCCGATGCAATTTCTGTGTTTCATCGTCAATAAGAAGGTCAGAGGGATACAGTAAACCTGAAGTGAAGCATCGCAATCTATAACTAGTTTCACAGGAATGGTTCAAAACATAGACAGTAAGATGAGTCAGTCTTCTTGTACTTAAGTCGGCATTGTGCCTTTTGTGTTTAATTCCGATGCAATTTCTGTGTTTCATCGTCAGTAAGAAGGTTCAAGGGATACAGTAAACCTCAAGTGAAGCATCGGAATCTATAACTAGTGTCACAGGAATGGTTCAAAGCATAGTCAGTAGGAAGTGTTGGTCTTCATGTACTTAAGTCGGCATTGTGCCTTTTGTATATAATTGCGATGCAATTTTTGTGTTTGATCGTCAATAAGAAGGACCAAGGGATACAGTAAACCTGAACTGAAGCATCGGAATGTATAACTAGTGTCACTGCAATGGTTCAAAATATGGACAGTAAGATGAGTCAGTCTTCTTGTACTTTAGTCGGCATTGTGCCTTTTGTGTTTAATTCAGATTAAATTTCTGTGATTCATCGTCTATAAGAAGGCCCAAGGGATACAGTAAACCTGACGTGAAGCATCGGACTCTGCAACTAGTGTCACAGAAATGGATCAAAGCATAGACAGTAGAAGAGTCAGTCTTCTTGTACTTAAGTCGGCATTTTGAATTTTGTATTTAATTCCGATGCAATTTCTGAGTTTCATCGTCAATAAGGAGGTCCAGGGAAACAGTAAAACTGAAGTGAAGCATCGGAATCTATAACTAGTGTCACAAGAATGGTTCAAATCATAGTCAGTAAGAAGAGTCAGTCTTCTTGTCCTTAAGTCGGCATTGTGCCTTTTGTATTTAATTCCGATGCAATTTCTGTGTTTCATCGGCAAAATGGTCAGAGGGATAAGTAAACCTGGAGTGAAGCATCGGAATCTATAACTAGTGTCACAGGAATGGTTCAAAACATAGACAGTAAGAAGAGTCAGTCCTCTTGTACTTAAGTCGTCATTGAGCCTTTTCTATTTATTTCCGATGCAATTTCTGTGTTTCATCGTCAATAAGAAGGTCCAAGGGATACAGTAAACCTCAAGTGAAGCATCGGAATCTATAACTAGTGTCACAGGAATGGTTCAAAACATAGTCAGTAAGAAGAGTCAGTCTTCTTGAACTTAAGTCGGCATTGTGCCTTTTGTATTTAATTCCGATGCAATTTCTGTGTTTCATCGTCAATAAGAAGGTCCAAGGGATACAGTAAACCTGAAATGAAGCATCTGATTCTATAACTAGTGTCACAGGAATGGTTCAAAACATAGACAGTAAGAAAAGTCAGTCGTCAGGTACTTAAGTCGGCATTGTGCCTTGTCTATTTAATTCCGATACAATTTCTGTGTTTCATCGTCAATTAGAAGGTCAGAGGGATACAGTAAACCTGAAGTCATGCATCCGAATCTATAACTAGTGTCACAGGTATGGTTCAAAACATAGACAGTAAGAAGAGTCAGTCTTCTTGTACTTAAGTCGGCATTGTGCCTTTTCTATTTAATTCCGATGCACTTTCTGTGTTTCATCGTCAATAAGAAGGTACAAGGGATACAGTAAAACTGGAGTGAAGCATCGGAATCTATAACTAGTGTCAATGGAATGGTTCAAAACATAGACAGTAAGAAGAGTCAGTCTTCTTGTACTTAAGTCGGCATTGTGCCTTTTGTATTTAATTCCGATGCAATTTCCGTGTTTCATCGTCAATAAAAGGTCCAGGGGATACAGTAAACCTGAGGTGAAGCATCGGAATCTATAACTAGTGTCACAGGAATGGTTCAAAGCATAGTCAGTAGGAAGAGTCGATCTTCATGTACTGAAGTCGGCATTGTGGCTTTTGTATTTAATTCTGATGCAATTTCTGTGTTTCACCGTCAATAAGGAGGTCCAAGGGATCCAGTAAACCTGAAGTGAAGCATCGGAATCTATAACTAGTGTCACAGGAAAGGTTCAAACCATAGACATTAGGAAGAGTCAGTCTTCTTGTACTTAAGTCGGCATTCTGCCTTTTGTATTTAATTCCGATGCAATTTCTGTGTTTCGTCGTCAATAAGAAGGTCCAAGGAATACAGTAAACCTGAAGTGAAGCATCGGAATCTATAACTAGTGTCACAGGAATGGTTCAAACATAGACAGTAAGAAGAGTCAGTCTTCTTGTACTTAAGTCGGCATTGTGCCTTTTGTATTTAATTCCGATGCAATTTCTGTGTTTCATCGTCAAAAAGAAGGTCAGAGGGATACAGTAAACCTAAAGTGAAGCATCGCAATCTATAACTAGTTTCACAGGAATGGTTCAAAACATAGACAGTAAGATGAGTCAGTCTTCTTGTACTTAAGTCGGCATTGTGCCTTTTGTGTTTAATTCCGATGCAATTTCTGTGTTTCATCGTCAGTAAGAAGGTCCAGGGGATACAGTAAACCTGAAGTGAAGCATCGGAATCTATAACTAGTGTCACTGCAATGGTTCAAAATATGGACAGTAAGAAGAGTCAGTCTTCTTGTACTTTAGTCGGCATTGTGCCTTTTGTGTTTAATTCAGATTAAATTTCTGTGATTCATCGTCTATAAGAAGGTCCAAGGGATACAGTAAACCTGACGTGAAGCATCGGACTCTGCAACTAGTGTCACAGAAATGGATCAAAGCATAGACAGTAGAGGAGTCAGTCTTCTTGTACTTAAGTCGGCATTTTGGCTTTTGTATTTAATTCCGATGCAATTTCTGAGTTTCATCGTCAATTAGGAGGTCCAGGGAAACAGTAAAACTGAAGTGAAGCATCGGAATCTATAACTAGTGTCACAAGCGTGGTTCAAATCATAGTCAGTAAGAAGAGTCAGTCTTCTTGTCCTTAAGTCGGCATTGTGCCTTTTGTATTTAATTCCGATGCAATTTCTGTGTTTCATCGGCAATATGGTCAGAGGGATAAGTAAACCTGGAGTGAAGCATCGGAATCTATAACTAGTGTCACAAGAATGGCTCAAAACATAGACAGTAAGAAGAGTCAGTCCTCTTGTACTTAAGTCGTCATTGAGCCTTTTCTATTTATTTCCGATGCAATTTCTGTGTTTCATCGTCAATAAGAAGGTCCAAGGGATACAGTAAACCTCAAGTGAAGCATCGGAATCTATAACTAGTGTCACAGGAATGGTTCAAAACATAGTCAGTAAGAAGAGTCAGTCTTCTTGTCCTTAAGTCGGCATTGTGCCTTTTGTATTTAAATCCGATGAATTTTCTGTCTTTCATCGTCAATAAGAAGGTCCAAGGGATACAGTAAACCTGGAGTGAAGCATCGGAATCTATAACTAGTGTCACAGGAATGGTTCAAAGCATAGACAGTAAGAAGAGTCAGTCTTCTTGTACTTAAGTCGGCATTGCGCCTTTTCTATTTAATTCCGATGCAATTTCTGTGTTTCATCGTCAACAAGAAGGACCAAGGAATACAGTACACCTGGAGTGAAGCTTCGGAATCTATAACTAGTGTCACAGGGATAGTTCAAAACATAGGCAGTAAGAAGACTCAGTCTTCTCGTTCTTAAGTTGGCATTGTGCCTTTTGTATTTAATTCCGATGCAATTTCTGTGTTTCATCGTCAATAAGAAGGTCAGAGGGATACTGTTATCTTGAAGTGAAGCATCGGAATCTATAACTAGTGTCACAGGAATGGTTCAAATCATAGTCAGTAAGAATAGTCAGTCTCCTTATACTTAAGTCATCATTGTGCATTTTCTATTTAATTCTGATGCAATTTCTGTGTTTCATCGTCAATAGGAAGGTCAGAGGAGTACAGGAAACCTGAAGTGAAGCATCGGAATCCAAAACTAGTGTCACAGGAATGGTTCAAATCATGGACAGTAGGAAGGGACAGTCTTCTTGTACTTAAGTCGGCATTGTGCCCATTGTATTTAATTCCGATGCAATTTCTGTGTTTCATCGTTAATAAGAAGGTCAGAGGGATACAGTTATCTTGAAGTGAAGCATCGGAATCTATAACTAGTGTCACAGGAATGGTTCAAATCATAGTCAGTAAGAATAGTCAGTCTTCTTATACTTAAGTCATCATTGTGCATTTTCTATTTAATTCTGATGCAATTTCTGTGTTTCATCGTCAATAAGAAGGTCCAAGGGATCCAGTAAACCTGATGTGAAGCATCGGAATCTATAACTAGTGGCACAGGAATGGTTCAAACCATAGACATTAGGAAGAGTCAGTCTTCTTGTACTTAAGTCGGCATTGTGCCTTTTGTATTTAATTCCGATGCAATTTCTGTGTTTCATCGTCAATAAGAAGGTCCAAGGAATACAGTAAACCTGAAGTGAAGCATCGGAATCTATAACTAGTGTCATAGGAATGGTTCAAACATAGACAGTAAGAAGAGTCAGTCTTCTTGTACTTAAGTCGGCATTGTGCCTTTTGTATTTAATTCCGATGCAATTTCTGTGTTTCATCGTCAATAAGAAGGTCAGAGGGATACAGTAAACCTGAAGTGAAGCATCGCAATCTATAACTAGTTTCACAGGAATGGTTCAAAACATAGACAGTAAGATGAGTCAGTCTTCTTGTACTTAATTCGGCATTGTGCCTTTTGTGTTTAATTCCGATGCAATTTCTGTGTTTCATCGTCAGTAAGAAGGTTCAAGGGATACAGTAAACCTCAAGTGAAGCATCGGAATCTATAACTAGTGTCACAGGAATGGTTCAAAGCATAGTCAGTAGGAAGTGTTGGTCTTCATGTACTTAAGTCGGCATTGTGCCTTTTGTATATAATTGCGATGCAATTTTTGTCTTTGATCGTCAATAAGAAGGACCAAGGGATACAGTAAACCTGAACTGAAGCATCGGAATGTATAACTAGTGTCACTGCAATGGTTCAAAATATGGACAGTAAGAAGAGTCAGTCTTCTTGTACTTTAGTCGGCATTGTGCCTTTTGTGTTTAATTCAGATTAAATTTCTGTGATTCATCGTCTATAAGAAGGCCCAAGGGATACAGTAAACCTGACGTGAAGCATCGGACTCTGCAACTAGTGTCACAGAAATGGATCAAAGCATAGACAGTAGAAGAGTCAGTCTTCTTGTACTTAAGTCGGCATTTTGAATTTTGTATTTAATTCCGATGCAATTTCTGAGTTTCATCGTCAATAAGGAGGTCCAGGGAAACAGTAAAACTGAAGTGAAGCATCGGAATCTATAACTAATGTCACAAGAATGGTTCAAATCATAGTCAGTAAGAAGAGTCAGTCTTCCTGTCCTTAAGTCGGCATTGTGCCTTTTGTATTTAATTCCGATGCAATTTCTGTGTTTCGTCGGCAAAATGGTCAGAGGGATAAGTAAACCTGGAGTGAAGCATCGGAATCTATAACTAGTGTCACAGGAATGGTTCAAAACATAGACAGTAAGAAGAGTCAGTCCTCTTGTACTTAAGTCGTCATTGAGCCTTTTCTATTTATTTCCGATGCAATTTCTGTGTTTCATCGTCAATAAGAAGGTCCAAGGGATACAGTAAACCTCAAGTGAAGCATCGGAATCTATAACTAGTGTCACAGGAATGGTTCAAAACATAGTCAGTAAGAAGAGTCAGTCTTCTTGAACTTAAGTCGGCATTGTGCCTTTTGTATTTAATTCCGATGCAATTTCTGTGTTTCATCGTCAATAAGAAGGTCCAAGGGATACAGTAAACCTGAAATGAAGCATCTGATTCTATAACTAGTGTCACAGGAATGGTTCAAAACATAGACAGTAAGAAAAGTCAGTCGTCAGGTACTTAAGTCGGCATTGTGCCTTGTCTATTTAATTCCGATACAATTTCTGTGTTTCATCGTCAATTAGAAGGTCAGAGGGATACAGTAAACCTGAAGTCATGCATCCGAATCTATAACTAGTGTCACAGGTATGGTTCAAAACATAGACAGTAAGAAGAGTCAGTCTTCTTGTACTTAAGTCGGCATTGTGCCTTTTCTATTTAATTCCGATGCAATTTCTGTGTTTCATCGTCAGTAAGAAGGTACAAGGGATACAGTAAAACTGGAGTAAAGCATCGGAATCTATAACTAGTGTTTATGGAATGGTTCAAAAAATAGACAGTAAGAAGAGTCAGTCTTCTTGTACTTAAGTCGGCATTGTGCCTTCTGTATTTAATTCCGATGCAATTTCGGTGTTTCATCGTCAATAAGAAGGTCCAGGGGATACAGTAAACCTGAGGTGATGCATCGGTATCTATAACTAGTGTCACAGGAATGGTTCAAAACATAGTCAGTAGGAAGAGTCGATCTTCATGTACTTAAGTCGGCATTGTGCCTTTTGTATTTAATTCCGGTGCAATTTCTGTGTTTTTTCGTCAATAAGAAGATCCAAGGGATCCAGTAAACCTGAAGTGAAGCATCGGAATCTATAACTAGTGTCACAGGAATGGTTCAAACCATAGACATTAGGAAGAGTCAGTCTTCTTGTACTTAAGTCGGCATTGTGCCTTTTGTATTTAATTCCGATGCAATTTCTGTGTTTCATCGTCAATAAGAAGGTCCAACGAATACAGTAAACCTGAAGTGAAGCATCGGAATCTATAACTAGTGTCACAGGAATGGTTCAAACATAGACAGTAAGAAGAGTCAGTCTTCTTGTACTTAAGTCGGCATTGTGCCTTTTGTATTTAATTCCGATGCAATTTCTGTGTTTCATCGTCAATAAGAAGGTCAGAGGGATACAGTAAACCTGAAGTGAAGCATCGCAATCTATAACTAGTGTCACAGGAATGGTTCAAAACATAGTCAGTAAGAAGAGTCAGTCTTCTTGAACTGAGGTCGGCATCGTGCCTTTCGTATTTAATTCCGATGCAATTTCTGTGTTTCATCGTCAATACGATGGTCAGAGGGATACAGTAAACCTGAGTGTAGTATCGGGATCTGTAACTAGTGTCACAGGAATGGTTCTAAACATCGTCAGTAGGAAAAGTCGATCTTCATGTACTTAAGTCGGCATTGCGCCTTTTGTATTTAAATCCGATGCAATTTCTGTGTTTCATCGTCAATAAGAAGGTCCAAGCGATCCAGTAAACCTGAAGTGAAGCATCGGAATCTATAACTAGTGTCACAGGAATGGTTGAAACCATAGACATTAGGAAGAGTCAGTCTTCTTGTACTTAAGTCGGCATTGTGCCTTTTGTATTTAATTCCGATGCAATTTCTGTGTTTCATCGGCAATATGGTCAGAGGGATAAGCAAACCTGGAGTGAAGCATCGGAATCTGTAACTAGTGTCACAGGAATGGTTCAAACGTAGACAGTAAGTAGAGTCAGTCTTCTTGTACTTATGTCGGCATTGTGCCTTTTCTATTTAATTCCGATGCACTTTCTGTGTTTCATCGTCAATAAGATGGTACAAGGGATACAGTAAAACTGGAGTGAAGCATCGGAATCTATAACTAGTGTCAATGGAATGGTTCAAAACATAGACAGTAAGAAGAGTCAGTCTTCTTGTACTTAAGTCGGCATTGTGCCTTTTGTATTTAATTCCGATGCAATTTCCGTGTTTCATCGTCAATAAAAGGTCCAGGGGATACAGTAAACCTGAGGTGAAGCATCGGAATCTATAACTAGTGTCACAGGAATGGTTCAAAGCATAGTCAGTAGGAAGAGTCGATCTTCATGTACTGAAGTCGGCATTGTGGCTTTTGTATTTAATTCTGATGCAATTTCTGTGTTTCACCGTCAATAAGGAGGTCCAAGGGATCCAGTAAACCTGAAGTGAAGCATCGGAATCTATAACTAGTGTCACAGGAAAGGTTCAAACCATAGACATTAGGAAGAGTCAGTCTTCTTGTACTTAAGTCGGCATTCTGCCTTTTGTATTTAATTCCGATGCAATTTCTGTGTTTCGTCGTCAATAAGAAGGTCCAAGGAATACAGTAAACCTGAAGTGAAGCATCGGAATCTATAACTAGTGTCACAGGAATGGTTCAAACATAGACAGTAAGAAGAGTCAGTCTTCTTGTACTTAAGTCGGCATTGTGCCTTTTGTATCTAATTCCGATGCAATTTCTGTGTTTCATCGTCAAAAAGAAGGTCAGAGGGATACAGTAAACCTAAAGTGAAGCATCGCAATCTATAACTAGTTTCACAGGAATGGTTCAAAACATAGACAGTAAGATGAGTCAGTCTTCTTGTACTTAAGTCGGCATTGTGCCTTTTGTGTTTAATTCCGATGCAATTTCTGTGTTTCATCGTCAGTAAGAAGGTTCAAGGGATACAGTAAACCTCAAGTGAAGCATCGGAATCTATAACTAGTGTCACAGGAATGGTTCAAAGCATAGTCAGTAGGAAGTGTTGGTCTTCATGTACTCAAGTCGGCATTGTGCCTTTTGTATATAATTCCGATGCAATTTTTGTCTTTGATCGTCAATAAGAAGGACCAAAGGATACAGTAAACCTGAAGTGAAGCATCGGAATCTATAACTAGTGTCACTGCAATGGTTCAAAATATGGACAGTAAGAAGAGTCAGTCTTCTTGTACTTTAGTCGGCATTGTGCCTTTTGTGTTTAATTCAGATTAAATTTCTGTGATTCATCGTCTATAAGAAGGTCCAAGGGATACAGTAAACCTGACGTGAAGCATCGGACTCTGCAACTAGTGTCACAGAAATGGATCAAAGCATAGACAGTAGAGGAGTCAGTCTTCTTGTACTTAAGTCGGCATTTTGGCTTTTGTATTTAATTCCGATGCAATTTCTGAGTTTCATCGTCAATTAGGAGGTCCAGGGAAACAGTAAAACTGAAGTGAAGCATCGGAATCTATAACTAGTGTCACAAGCATGGTTCAAATCATAGTCAGTAAGAAGAGTCAGTCTTCTTGTCCTTAAGTCGGCATTGTGCCTTTTGTATTTAATTCCGATGCAATTTCTGTGTTTCATCGGCAATATGGTCAGAGGGATAAGTAAACCTGGAGTGAAGCATCGGAATCTATAACTAGTGTCACAAGAATGGCTCAAAACATAGACAGTAAGAAGAGTCAGTCCTCTTGTACTTAAGTCGTCATTGAGCCTTTTCTATTTATTTCCGATGCAATTTCTGTGTTTCATCGTCAATAAGAAGGTCCAAGGGATACAGTAAACCTCAAGTGAAGCATCGGAATCTATAACTAGTGTCACAGGAATGGTTCAAAACATAGTCAGTAAGAAGAGTCAGTCTCCTTATCCTTAAGTCGGCATTGTGCCTTTTGTATTTAATTCCGATGCAATTTCGGTGTTTCATCGTCAATAAGAAGGTCCAGGGGATACAGTAAACCTGAGGTGAAGCATCGGAATCTATAACTAGTGTCACAGGAATTGTTCAAAACATAGTCAGTAGGAAGAGTCGATCTTCATGTACTTAAGTCGGCATTGTGCCATTTGTATTTAATTCCGATGCAATTTCTGTGTTTCATCGTCAATAAGAAGGTCCAAGGGATCCAGTAAACCTGATGTGAAGCATCGGAATCTATAACTAGTGGCACAGGAATGGTTCAAACCATAGACATTAGGAAGAGTCAGTCTTCTTGTACTTAAGTCGGCATTGTGCCTTTTGTATTTAATTCCGATGCAATTTCTGTGTTTCATCGTCAATAAGAAGGTCCAAGGAATACAGTAAACCTGAAGTGAAGCATCGGAATCTATAACTAGTGTCACAGGAATGGTTCAAACATAGACAGTAAGAAGAGTCAGTCTTCTTGTACTTAAGTCGGCATTGTGCCTTTTGTATTTAATTCCGATGCAATTTCTGTGTTTCATCGTCAATAAGAAGGTCAGAGGGATACAGTAAACCAGAAGTGAAGCATCGCAATCTATAACTAGTTTCACAGGAATGGTTCAAAACATAGACAGTAAGATGAGTCAGTCTTCTTGTACTTAAGTCGGCATTGTGGCTTTTGTGTTTAATTCCGATGCAATTTCTGTGTTTCATCGTCAGTAAGAAGGTTCAAGGGATACAGTAAACCTCAAGTGAAGCATCGGAATCTATAACTAGTGTCACAGGAATGGTTCAAAGCATAGTCAGTAGGAAGTGTTGGTCTTCATGTACTTAAGTCGGCATTGTGCCTTTTGTATATAATTGCGATGCAATTTTTGTCTTTGATCGTCAATAAGAAGGACCAAGGGATACAGTAAACCTGAACTGAAGCATCGGAATCTATAACTAGTGTCACAGGAATGGTTCAAAACATCGTCAGTAAGAAGAGTCAGTTTCTTGTACTTAAGTCGGCATTGTGCCTTTTGTATTTAATTCCGATGCAATTTCTGTGTTTCATCGTCAATAAGAAGGTCCAAGGGATACAGTAAACCTGAAATGAAGCATCTGATTCTATAACTAGTGTCACAGGAATGGTTCAAAACATAGACAGTAAGAAAAGTCAGTCGTCTGGTACTTAAGTCGGCATTGTGCCTTTTCTATTTAATTCCGATACAATTTCTGTGTTTCATCGTCAATAAGAAGGTCCAACGAATACAGTAAACCTGAAGTGAAGCATCGGAATCTATAACTAGTGTCACAGGAATGGTTCAAACATAGACAGTAAGAAGAGTCAGTCTTCTTGTACTTAAGTCGGCATTGTGCCTTTTGTATTTAATTCCGATGCAATTTCTGTGTTTCATCGTCAATAAGAAGGTCAGAGGGATACAGTAAACCTGAGTGTAGCATCGGGATCTGTAACTAGTGTCACAGGAATGTTTCAAAACATCGTCAGTAAGAAGAGTCAGTTTCTTGTACTGAAGTCGGCATTGTGCCTTTTGTATTTAATTCCGATGCAATTTCTGTGTTTCATCGTCAATAAGAAGGTCCAAGGGATACAGTAAACCTGAAATGAAGCATCTGATTCTATAACTAGTGTCACAGGAATGGTTCAAAACATAGACAGTAAGAAAAGTCAGTCGTCTTGTACTTAAGTCGGCATTGTGCCTTTTCTATTTAATTCCGATGCAATTTCTGTGTTTCATCGTCAATTAGAAGGTCAGAGGGATATAGTAAACCTGAAGTCATGCATTCGAATCTATAACTAGTGTCACAGGAATGGTTCAAAACATAGTCAGTAAAAAGAGTCAGTCTTCTTGTACTTAAGTCGGCATTGTGCCCTTTGTATTTAATTTCGATGCAATTTTTGTGCTTCATCGTCAATAAGAAGATCAGAGGGGTACAGTAAACCTGAAGTGAAGCATCGGAATCTTTAACTAGTGTCACAGGAATGGTTCAAAGCATAGTCAGTAAGAAGAGTCAGTCTTCTTGTACATAAGTCGGCATTGTGCCTTTTGTGTTTAATTCCGATGCAATTTCTGCGTTTCATCGTCAATAAGAAGGTCCAAGGGATACAGTAAACCTGGAGTGTAGCTTCGGAATCTATAACTAGTGTCACAGGAATGGTTCAAAACATGGACAGTAGGAAGAGTCAGTCTTCTTGTACTTATGTCTGCATTTTGCCTTTTGTATTTAATTCCGATGCAATTCCTGTGTTTCATCGTCAATAACAAGGTCCAAGGGATACAGTAAAACTGGAGTGAAGCATCGGAATCTATACCTAGTGTCAACGGAATGGTTCAAAACATAGTCAGTCAGAAGAGTCAGTCTTCTTGTACTTAAGTCGGCATTGTGCCTTTTGTATTTAATTCCGATACAATATCTGTGTTTCATCGTCAATAAGATGCTCAGAGGGATACAGTAAATCTGAAGTGAAGCTCGGAATCTGTAGCTAGTGTCACATGAAAGGTTCAAATCATAGTCAGTAAGAAGAGCCAGTCTTCTTGTCCTTAAGTCGGCATTGTGCCTTTTGTATTTCATTCCGATGCAATTTCTGTGTTTCATCGTCAATAAGAAGGTCCAAGGGATACAGTAAACCTGGAGTGAAGCATCGTAATCCAGAACTAGTGTCACAGGAATGGTTCAAAACATTGACAGTAAGAAGAGTTAGTCTTCTTGTACTTAATTCTGCATTGTGCCTTTTGTATTTAATTCCGATGCAATTTCTGTGTTTCATCGTCAATAAGAAGGTCCAAGGGATACAGTAATCCTGAAGTGTAGCATTGGAATGTATACCTAGTGTCACAGGAATGGTTCAAAGTATAGTCAGTAAGAAGAGTCAGTCTTCTTGTACTTAAGTCGGCATTGTGCCATTTGTATTGAATTCCGATGCAATTTCTGTGTTTCATCGTCAACAAGAAGGACCAAGGAATACAGTACACCTGGAGTGAAGCATCGGAATCTATAACTAGTGTCACAGGGATAGTTCAAAACATAGACAGTAAGAAGACTCAGTCTTCTCGTTCTTAAGTTGGCATTGTGCCTTTTGTATTTAATTCCGATGCAATTTCTGTGTTTCATCGTCAATAAGAAGGTCAGAGGGATACAGTTATCTTGAAGTGAAGCATCGGAATCTATAACTAGTGTCACAGGAATGGTTCAAATCATAGTCAGTAAGAATAGTCAGTCTTCTTATACTTAAGTCATCATTGTGCATTTTCTATTTAATTCTGATGCAATTTCTGTGTTTCATCGTCAATAAGAAGGTCAGAGGAGTACAGGAAACCTGAAGTGAAGCATCGGAATCCAAAACTAGTGTCACAGGAATGGTTCAAATCATGGACAGTAGGAAGGGACAGTCTTCTTGTACTTAAGTCGGCATTGTGCCCATTGTATTTAATTCCGATGCAATTTCTGTGTTTCATCGTCAATAAGAAGGTCAGAGGGATACAGTTATCTTGAAGTGAAGCATCGGAATCTATAACTAGTGTCACAGGAATGGTTCAAATCATAGTCAGTAAGAATAGTCAGTCTTCTTATACTTAAGTCATCATTGTGCATTTTCTATTTAATTCTGATGCAATTTCTGTGTTTCATCGTCAATAAGAAGGTCCAAGGGATCCAGTAAACCTGATGTGAAGCATCGGAATCTATAACTAGTGGCACAGGAATGATTCAAACCATAGACATTAGGAAGAGTCAGTCTTCTTGTACTTAAGTCGGCATTGTGCCTTTTGTATTTAATTCCGATGCAATTTCTGTGTTTCATCGTCAATAAGAAGGTCCAAGGAATACAGTAAACCTGAAGTGAAGCATCGGAATCTATAACTAGTGTCACAGGAATGGTTCAAACATAGACAGTAAGAAGAGTCAGTCTTCTTGTACTTAAGTCGGCATTGTGCCTTTTGTATTTAATTCCGATGCAATTTCTGTGTTTCATCGTCAATAAGAAGGTCAGAGGGATACAGTAAACCTGAAGTGAAGCATCGCAATCTATAACTAGTTTCACAGGAATGGTTCAAAACATAGACAGTAAGATGAGTCAGTCTTCTTGTACTTAAGTCGGCATTGTGCCTTTTGTGTTTAATTCCGATGCAATTTCTGTGTTTCATCGTCAGTAAGAAGGTTCAAGGGATACAGTAAACCTGACGTGAAGCATCGGAATTTGCAACTAGTGTCACAGAAATGGATCAAAGCATAGACAGTAGAAGAGTCAGTCTTCTTGTACTTAAGTCGGCATTTTGAATTTTGTATTTAATTCCGATGCAATTTCTGAGTTTCATCGTCAATAAGGAGGTCCAGGGAAACAGTAAAACTGAAGTGAAGCATCGGAATCTATAACTAGTGTCACAAGAATGCTTCAAATCATAGTCAGTAAGAAGAGTCAGTCTTCTTGTCCTTAAGTCGGCATTGTGCCTTTTGTATTTAATTCCGATGCAATTTCTGTGTTTCATCGGCAAAATGGTCAGAGGGATAAGTAAACCTGGAGTGAAGCATCGGAATCTATAACTAGTGTCACAGGAATGGTTCAAAACATAGACAGTAAGAAGAGTCAGTCCTCTTGTACTTAAGTCGTCATTGAGCCTTTTCTATTTATTTCCGATGCAATTTCTGTGTTTCATCGTCAATAAGAAGGTCCAAGGGATACAGTAAACCTCAAGTGAAGCATCGGAATCTATAACTAGTGTCACAGGAATGGTTCAAAACATAGTCAGTAAGAAGAGTCAGTCTTCTTGTCCTTAAGTCGGCATTGTGCCTTTTGTATTTAAATCCGATGAATTTTCGGTCTTTCATCGTCAATAAGAAGGTCCAAGGGATACAGTAAACCTGGAGTGAAGCATCGGAATCTATAACTAGTGTCACAGGAATGGTTCAAAGCATAGACAGTAAGAAGAGTCAGTCGTCTTGTACTTAAGTCGGCATTGTGCCTTTTCTATTTAATTCCGATGCAATTTCTGTGTTTCATCGTCAATAAGAAGGTCAGAGGGATACAGTAAACCTGAAGTGAAGCATCGCAATCTATAACTAGTGTCACAGGAATGGTTCAAAACATAGTCAGTAAGAAGAGTCAGTCTTCTTGAACTTAAGTCGGCATTGTGCCTTTCGTATTTAATTCCGATGCAATTTCTGTGTTTCATCGTCAATAAGAAGGTCAGAGGCATACAGTAAACCTGAGTGTAGCATCGGGATCTATAACTAGTGTCACAGGAATGGTTCAAAACATCGTCAGTAAGAAGAGTCAGTTTCTTGTACTTAAGTCGGCATTGTGCCTTTTGTATTTAATTCCGATGCAATTTCTGTGTTTCATCGTCAATAAGAAGGTCGAAGGGATACAGTAAACCTGAAATGAAGCATCTGATTCTATAACTAGTGTCACAGGAATGGTTCAAAACATAGACAGTAAGAAAAGTCAGTCGTCTGGTACTTAAGTCGGCATTGTGCCTTTTCTATTTAATTCCGATACAATTTCTGTGTTTCATCGTCAATTAGAAGGTCAGAGGGATACAGTAAACCTGAAGTCATGCATCCGAATCTATAACTAGTGTCACAGGTATGGTTCAAAACATAGACAGTAAGAAGAGTCAGTCTTCTTGCACTTAAGTCGGCATTGTGCCTTTTCTATTTAATTCCGATGCAATTTCTGTGTTTCATCGTCAATAAGAAGGTACAAGGGATACAGTAAAACTGGAGTAAAGCATCGGAATCTATAACTAGTGTTTATGGAATGGTTCAAAAAATAGACAGTAAGAAGAGTCAGTCTTCTTGTACTTAAGTCGGCATTGTGCCTTCTGTATTTAATTCCGATGCAATTTCGGTGTTTCATCGTCAATAAGAAGGTCCAGGGGATACAGTAAACCTGAGGTGATGCATCGGAATCTATAACTAGTGTCACAGGAACGGTTCAAAACATAGTCAGTAGGAAGAGTCGATCTTCATGTACTTAAGTCGGCATTGTGCCTTTTGTATTTAATTCCGGTGCAATTTCTGTGTTTCATCGTCAATAAGAAGATCCAAGGGATCCAGTAAACCTGAAGTGAAGCATCGGAATCTATAACTAGTGTCACAGGAATGGTTCAAACCATAGACATTAGGAAGAGTCAGTCTTCTTGTACTCAAGTCGGCATTGTGCCTTTTGTATTTAATTCCGATGCAATTTCTGTGTTTCATCGTCAATAAGAAGGTCCAACGAATACAGTAAACCTGAAGTGAAGCATCGGAATCTTTAACTAGTGTCACAGGAATGGTTCAAAGCATAGTCAGTAAGAAGAGTCAGTCTTCTTGTACATAAGTCGGCATTGTGCCTTTTGTGTTTAATTCCGATGCAATTTCTGCGTTTCATCGTCAATAAGAAGGTCCAAGGGATACAGTAATCCTGGAGTGTAGCTTCGGAATCTATAACTAGTGTCACAGGAATGGTTCAAAACATGGACAGTAGGAAGAGTCAGTCTTCTTGTACTTATGTCTGCATTTTGCCTTTTGTATTTAATTCCGATGCAATTTCTGTGTTTCATCGTCAATAAGAAGGTCCAAGGGATACAGTAATCCTGAAGTGTAGCATTGGAATGTATACCTAGTGTCACAGGAATGGTTCAAAGTATAGTCAGTAAGAAGAGTCAGTCTTCTTGTACTTAAGTCGGCATTGTGCCATTTGTATTGAATTCCGATGCAATTTCTGTGTTTCATCGTCAACAAGAAGGACCAAGGAATACAGTACACCTGGAGTGAAGCATCGGAATCTATAACTAGTGTCACAGGGATAGTTCAAAACATAGACAGTAAGAAGACTCAGTCTTCTCGTTCTTAAGTTGGCATTGTGCCTTTTGTATTTAATTCCGATGCAATTTCTGTGTTTCATCGTCAATAAGAAGGTCAGAGGGATACAGTTATCTTGAAGTGAAGCATCGGAATCTATAACTAGTGTCACAGGAATGGTTCAAATCATAGTCAGTAAGAATAGTCAGTCTTCTTATGCTTAAGTCATCATTGTGCATTTTCTATTTAATTCTGATGCAATTTCTGTGTTTCATCGTCAATAAGAAGGTCAGAGGAGTACAGGAAACCTGAAGTGAAGCATCGGAATCCAAAACTAGTGTCACAGGAATGGTTCAAATCATGGACAGTAGGAAGGGACAGTCTTCTTGTACTTAAGTCGGCATTGTGCCCATTGTATTTAATTCCGATGCAATTTCTGTGTTTCATCGTCAATAAGAAGGTCAGAGGGATACAGTTATCTTGAAGTGAAGCATCGGAATCTATAACTAGTGTCACAGGAATGGTTCAAATCATAGTCAGTAAGAATAGTCAGTCTTCTTATACTTAAGTCATCATTGTGCATTTTCTATTTAATTCTGATGCAATTTCTGTGTTTCATCATCAATAAGAAGGTCCAAGGGATCCAGTAAACCTGATGTGAAGCATCGGAATCTATAACTAGTGGCACAGGAATGATTCAAACCATAGACATTAGGAAGAGTCAGTCTTCTTGTACTTAAGTCGGCATTGTGCCTTTTGTATTTAATTCCGATGCAATTTCTGTGTTTCATCGTCAATAAGAAGGTCCAAGGAATACAGTAAACCTGAAGTGAAGCATCGGAATCTATAACTAGTGTCACAGGAATGGTTCAAACATAGACAGTAAGAAGAGTCAGTCTTCTTGTACTTAAGTCGGCATTGTGCCTTTTGTATTTAATTCCGATGCAATTTCTGTGTTTCATCGTCAATAAGAAGGTCAGAGGGATACAGTAAACCTGAAGTGAAGCATCGCAATCTATAACTAGTTTCACAGGAATGGTTCAAAACATAGACAGTAAGATGAGTCAGTCTTCTTGTACTTAAGTCGGCATTGTGCCTTTTGTGTTTAATTCCGATGCAATTTCTGTGTTTCATCGTCAGTAAGAAGGTTCAAGGGATACAGTAAACCTGACGTGAAGCATCGGACTCTGCAACTAGTGTCACAGAAATGGATCAAAGCATAGACAGTAGAAGAGTCAGTCTTCTTGTACTTAAGTCGGCATTTTGAATTTTGTATTTAATTCCGATGCAATTTCTGAGTTTCATCGTCAATAAGGAGGTCCAGGGAAACAGTAAAACTGAAGTGAAGCATCGGAATCTATAACTAGTGTCACAAGAATGCTTCAAATCATAGTCAGTAAGAAGAGTCAGTCTTCTTGTCCTTAAGTCGGCATTGTGCCTTTTGTATTTAATTCCGATGCAATTTCTGTGTTTCATCGGCAAAATGGTCAGAGGGATAAGTAAACCTGGAGTGAAGCATCGGAATCTATAACTAGTGTCACAGGAATGGTTCAAAACATAGACAGTAAGAAGAGTCAGTCCTCTTGTACTTAAGTCGTCATTGAGCCTTTTCTATTTATTTCCGATGCAATTTCTGTGTTTCATCGTCAATAAGAAGGTCCAAGGGATACAGTAAACCTCAAGTGAAGCATCGGAATCTATAACTAGTGTCACAGGAATGGTTCAAAACATAGTCAGTAAGAAGAGTCAGTCTTCTTGTCCTTAAGTCGGCATTGTGCCTTTTGTATTTAAATCCGATGAATTTTCGGTCTTTCATCGTCAATAAGAAGGTCCAAGGGATACAGTAAACCTGGAGTGAAGCATCGGAATCTATAACTAGTGTCACAGGAATGGTTCAAAGCATAGACAGTAAGAAGAGTCAGTCCTCTTGTACTTAAGTCGGCATTGTGCCTTTTCTATTTAATTCCGATGCAATTTCTGTGTTTCATCGTCAATAAGAAGGTCAGAGGGATACAGTAAACCTGAAGTGAAGCATCGCAATCTATAACTAGTGTCACAGGAATGGTTCAAAACATAGTCAGTAAGAAGAGTCAGTCTTCTTGAACTTAAGTCGGCATTGTGCCTTTCGTATTTAATTCCGATGCAATTTCTGTGTTTCATCGTCAATAAGAAGGTCAGAGGCATACAGTAAACCTGAGTGTAGCATCGGGATCTATAACTAGTGTCACAGGAATGGTTCAAAACATCGTCAGTAAGAAGAGTCAGTTTCTTGTACTTAAGTCGGCATTGTGCCTTTTGTATTTAATTCCGATGCAATTTCTGTGTTTCATCGTCAATAAGAAGGTCGAAGGGATACAGTAAACCTGAAATGAAGCATCTGATTCTATAACTAGTGTCAGAGGAATGGTTCAAAACATAGACAGTAAGAAAAGTCAGTCGTCTGGTACTTAAGTCGGCATTGTGCCTTTTCTATTTAATTCCGATACAATTTCTGTGTTTCATCGTCAATTAGAAGGTCAGAGGGATACAGTAAACCTGAAGTCATGCATCCGAATCTATAACTAGTGTCACAGGTATGGTTCAAAACATAGACAGTAAGAAGAGTCAGTCTTCTTGCACTTAAGTCGGCATTGTGCCTTTTCTATTTAATTCCGATGCAATTTCTGTGTTTCATCGTCAATAAGAAGGTACAAGGGATACAGTAAAACTGGAGTAAAGCATCGGAATCTATAACTAGTGTTTATGGAATGGTTCAAAAAATAGACAGTAAGAAGAGTCAGTCTTCTTGTACTTAAGTCGGCATTGTGCCTTCTGTATTTAATTCCGATGCAATTTCGGTGTTTCATCGTCAATAAGAAGGTCCAGGGGATACAGTAAACCTGAGGTGATGCATCGGAATCTATAACTAGTGTCACAGGAACGGTTCAAAACATAGTCAGTAGGAAGAGTCGATCTTCATGTACTTAAGTCGGCATTGTGCCTTTTGTATTTAATTCCGGTGCAATTTCTGTGTTTCATCGTCAATAAGAAGATCCAAGGGATCCAGTAAACCTGAAGTGAAGCATCGGAATCTATAACTAGTGTCACAGGAGTGGTTCAAACCATAGACATTAGGAAGAGTCAGTCTTCTTGTACTCAAGTCGGCATTGTGCCTTTTGTATTTAATTCCGATGCAATTTCTGTGTTTCATCGTCAATAAGAAGGTCCAACGAATACAGTAAACCTGAAGTGAAGCATCGGAATCTATAACTAGTGTCACAGGAATGGTTCAAACATAGACAGTAAGAAGAGTCAGTCTTCTTGTACTTAAGTCGGCATTGTGCCTTTTGTATTTAATTCCGATGCAATTTCTGTGTTTCATCGTCAATAAGAAGGTCAGAGGGATACAGTAAACCTGAAGTGAAGCATCGCAATGTATAACTAGTGTCACAGGAATGGTTCAAAACATAGTCAGTAAGAAGAGTCAGTCTTCTTGAACTTAGGTCGGCATCGTGCCTTTCGTATTTAATTCCGATGCAATTTCTGTGTTTCATCGTCAATAAGAAGGTCAGAGGGATACAGTAAACCTGAGTGTAGCATCGGGATCTGTAACTAGTGTCACAGGAATGTTTCAAAACATCGTCAGTAAGAAGAGTCAGTTTCTTGTACTGAAGTCGGCATTGTGCTTTTTGTATTTAATTCCGATGCAATTTCTGTGTTTCATCGTCAATAAGAAGGTCCAAGGGATACAGTAAACCTGAAATGAAGCATCTGATTCTATAACTAGTGTCAAAGGAATGGTTCAAAACATAGACAGTAAGAAAAGTCAGTCGTCTTGTACTTAAGTCGGCATTGTGCCTTTTCTATTTAATTCCGATGCAATTTCTGTGTTTCATCGTCAATTAGAAGGTCAGAGGGATATAGTAAACCTGAAGTCATGCATTCGAATCTATAACTAGTGTCACAGGAATGGTTCAAAACATAGTCAGTAAAAAGAGTCAGTCTTCTTGTACTTAAGTCGGCATTGTGCCCTTTGTATTTAATTTCGATGCAATTTTTGTGCTTCATCGTCAATAAGAAGATCAGAGGGGTACAGTAAACCTGAAGTGAAGCATCGGAATCTTTAACTAGTGTCACAGGAATGGTTCAAAGCATAGTCAGTAAGAAGAGTCAGTCTTCTTGTACATAAGTCGGCATTGTGCCTTTTGTGTTTAATTCCGATGCAATTTCTGCGTTTCATCGTCAATAAGAAGGTCCAAGGGATACAGTAAACCTGGAGTGTAGCTTCGGAATCTATAACTAGTGTCACAGGAATGGTTCAAAACATGGACAGTAGGAAGAGTCAGTCTTCTTGTACTTATGTCTGCATTTTGCCTTTTGTATTTAATTCCGATGCAATTTCTGTGTTTCATCGTCAATAAGAAGGTCGAAGGGATACAGTAATCCTGAAGTGTAGCATTGGAATGTATACCTAGTGTCACAGGAATGGTTCAAAGTATAGTCAGTAAGAAGAGTCAGTCTTCTTGTACTTAAGTCGGCATTGTGCCATTTGTATTGAATTCCGATGCAATTTCTGTGTTTCATCGTCAACAAGAAGGACCAAGGAATACAGTACACCTGGAGTGAAGCATCGGAATCTATAACTAGTGTCACAGGGATAGTTCAAAACATAGACAGTAAGAAGACTCAGTCTTCTCGTTCTTAAGTTGGCATTGTGCCTTTTGTATTTAATTCCGATGCAATTTCTGTGTTTCATCGTCAATAAGAAGGTCAGAGGGATACAGTTATCTTGAAGTGAAGCATCGGAATCTATAACTAGTGTCACAGGAATGGTTCAAATCATAGTCAGTAAGAATAGTCAGTCTTCTTATGCTTAAGTCATCATTGTGCATTTTCTATTTAATTCTGATGCAATTTCTGTGTTTCATCGTCAATAAGAAGGTCAGAGGAGTACAGGAAACCTGAAGTGAAGCATCGGAATCCAAAACTAGTGTCACAGGAATGGTTCAAATCATGGACAGTAGGAAGGGACAGTCTTCTTGTACTTAAGTCGGCATTGTGCCCATTGTATTTAATTCCGATGCAATTTCTGTGTTTCATCGTCAATAAGAAGGTCAGAGGGATACAGTTATCTTGAAGTGAAGCATCGGAATCTATAACTAGTGTCACAGGAATGGTTCAAATCATAGTCAGTAAGAATAGTCAGTCTTCTTATACTTAAGTCATCATTGTGCATTTTCTATTTAATTCTGATGCAATTTCTGTGTTTCATCGTCAATAAGAAGGTCCAAGGGATCCAGTAAACCTGATGTGAAGCATCGGAATCTATAACTAGTGGCACAGGAATGATTCAAACCATAGACATTAGGAAGAGTCAGTCTTCTTGTACTTAAGTCGGCATTGTGCCTTTTGTATTTAATTCCGATGCAATTTCTGTGTTTCATCGTCAATAAGAAGGTCCAAGGAATACAGTAAACCTGAAGTGAAGCATCGGAATCTATAACTAGTGTCACAGGAATGGTTCAAACATAGACAGTAAGAAGAGTCAGTCTTCTTGTACTTAAGTCGGCATTGTGCCTTTTGTATTTAATTCCGATGCAATTTCTGTGTTTCATCGTCAATAAGAAGGTCAGAGGGATACAGTAAACCTGAAGTGAAGCATCGCAATCTATAACTAGTTTCACAGGAATGGTTCAAAACATAGACAGTAAGATGAGTCAGTCTTCTTGTACTTAAGTCGGCATTGTGCCTTTTGTGTTTAATTCCGATGCAATTTCTGTGTTTCATCGTCAGTAAGAAGGTTCAAGGGATACAGTAAACCTGACGTGAAGCATCGGACTCTGCAACTAGTGTCACAGAAATGGATCAAAGCATAGACAGTAGAAGAGTCAGTCTTCTTGTACTTAAGTCGGCATTTTGAATTTTGTATTTAATTCCGATGCAATTTCTGAGTTTCATCGTCAATAAGGAGGTCCAGGGAAACAGTAAAACTGAAGTGAAGCATCGGAATCTATAACTAGTGTCACAAGAATGCTTCAAATCATAGTCAGTAAGAAGAGTCAGTCTTCTTGTCCTTAAGTCGGCATTGTGCCTTTTGTATTTAATTCCGATGCAATTTCTGTGTTTCATCGGCAAAATGGTCAGAGGGATAAGTAAACCTGGAGTGAAGCATCGGAATCTATAACTAGTGTCACAGGAATGGTTCAAAACATAGACAGTAAGAAGAGTCAGTCCTCTTGTACTTAAGTCGTCATTGAGCCTTTTCTATTTATTTCCGATGCAATTTCTGTGTTTCATCGTCAATAAGAAGGTCCAAGGGATACAGTAAACCTCAAGTGAAGCATCGGAATCTATAACTAGTGTCACAGGAATGGTTCAAAACATAGTCAGTAAGAAGAGTCAGTCTTCTTGTCCTTAAGTCGGCATTGTGCCTTTTGTATTTAAATCCGATGAATTTTCGGTCTTTCATCGTCAGTAAGAAGGTCCAAGGGATACAGTAAACCTGGAGTGAAGCATCGGAATCTATAACTAGTGTCACAGGAATGGTTCAAAGCATAGACAGTAAGAAGAGTCAGTCGTCTTGTACTTAAGTCGGCATTGTGCCTTTTCTATTTAATTCCGATGCAATTTCTGTGTTTCATCGTCAATAAGAAGGTCAGAGGGATACAGTAAACCTGAAGTGAAGCATCGCAATCTATAACTAGTGTCACAGGAATGGTTCAAAACATAGTCAGTAAGAAGAGTCAGTCTTCTTGAACTTAAGTCGGCATTGTGCCTTTCGTATTTAATTCCGATGCAATTTCTGTGTTTCATCGTCAATAAGAAGGTCAGAGGCATACAGTAAACCTGAGTGTAGCATCGGGATCTATAACTAGTGTCACAGGAATGGTTCAAAACATCGTCAGTAAGAAGAGTCAGTTTCTTGTACTTAAGTCGGCATTGTGCCTTTTGTATTTAATTCCGATGCAATTTCTGTGTTTCATCGTCAATAAGAAGGTCCAAGGGATACAGTAAACCTGAAATGAAGCATCTGATTCTATAACTAGTGTCACAGGAATGGTTCAAAACATAGACCGTAAGAAAAGTCAGTCGTCTGGTACTTAAGTCGGCATTGTGCCTTTTCTATTTAATTCCGATACAATTTCTGTGTTTCATCGTCAATTAGAAGGTCAGAGGGATACAGTAAACCTGAAGTCATGCATCCGAATCTATAACTAGTGTCACAGGTATGGTTCAAAACATAGACAGTAAGAAGAGTCAGTCTTCTTGCACTTAAGTCGGCATTGTGCCTTTTCTATTTAATTCCGATGCAATTTCTGTGTTTCATCGTCAATAAGAAGGTACAAGGGATACAGTAAAACTGGAGTAAAGCATCGGAATCTATAACTAGTGTTTATGGAATGGTTCAAAAAATAGACAGTAAGAAGAGTCAGTCTTCTTGTACTTAAGTCGGCATTGTGCCTTCTGTATTTAATTCCGATGCAATTTCGGTGTTTCATCGTCAATAAGAAGGTCCAGGGGATACAGTAAACCTGAGGTGATGCATCGGAATCTATAACTAGTGTCACAGGAACGGTTCAAAACATAGTCAGTAGGAAGAGTCGATCTTCATGTACTTAAGTCGGCATTGTGCCTTTTGTATTTAATTCCGGTGCAATTTCTGTGTTTCATCGTCAATAAGAAGATCCAAGGGATCCAGTAAACCTGAAGTGAAGCATCGGAATCTATAACTAGTGTCACAGGAGTGGTTCAAACCATAGACATTAGGAAGAGTCAGTCTTCTTGTACTCAAGTCGGCATTGTGCCTTTTGTATTTAATTCCGATGCAATTTCTGTGTTTCATCGTCAATAAGAAGGTCCAACGAATACAGTAAACCTGAAGTGAAGCATCGGAATCTATAACTAGAGTCACAGGAATGGTTCAAACATAGACAGTAAGAAGAGTCAGTCTTCTTGTACTTAAGTCGGCATTGTGCCTTTTGTATTTAATTCCGATGCAATTTCTGTGTTTCATCGTCAATAAGAAGGTCAGAGGGATACAGTAAACCTGAAGTGAAGCATCGCAATCTATAACTAGTGTCACAGGAATGGTTCAAAACATAGTCAGTAAGAAGAGTCAGTCTTCTTGAACTTAGGTCGGCATCGTGCCTTTCGTATTTAATTCCGATGCAATTTCTGTGTTTCATCGTCAATAAGAAGGTCAGAGGGATACAGTAAACCTGAGTGTAGCATCGGGATCTGTAACTAGTGTCACAGGAATGTTTCAAAACATCGTCAGTAAGAAGAGTCAGTTTCTTGTACTGAAGTCGGCATTGTGCCTTTTGTATTTAATTCCGATGCAATTTCTGTGTTTCATCGTCAATAAGAAGGTCCAAGGGATACAGTAAACCTGAAATGAAGCATCTGATTCTATAACTAGTGTCACAGGAATGGTTCAAAACATAGACAGTAAGAAAAGTCAGTCGTCTTGTACTTAAGTCGGCATTGTGCCTTTTCTATTTAATTCCGATGCAATTTCTGTGTTTCATCGTCAATTAGAAGGTCAGAGGGATATAGTAAACCTGAAGTCATGCATTCGAATCTATAACTAGTGTCACAGGAATGGTTCAAAACATAGTCAGTAAAAGGAGTCAGTCTTCTTGTACTTAAGTCGGCATTGTGCCCTTTGTATTTAATTTCGATGCAATTTTTGTGCTTCATCGTCAATAAGAAGATCAGAGGGGTACAGTAAACCTGAAGTGAAGCATCGGAATCTTTAACTAGTGTCACAGGAATGGTTCAAAGCATAGTCAGTAAGAAGAGTCAGTCTTCTTGTACATAAGTCGGCATTGTGCCTTTTGTGTTTAATTCCGATGCAATTTCTGCGTTTCATCGTCAATAAGAAGGTCCAAGGGATACAGTAAACCTGGAGTGTAGCTTCGGAATCTATAACTAGTGTCACAGGAATGGTTCAAAACATGGACAGTAGGAAGAGTCAGTCTTCTTGTACTTATGTCTGCATTTTGCCTTTTGTATTTAATTCCGATGCAATTCCTGTGTTTCATCGTCAATAACAAGGTCCAAGGGATACAGTAAAACTGGAGTGAAGCATCGGAATCTATACCTAGTGTCAACGGAATGGTTCAAAACATAGTCAGTCAGAAGAGTCAGTCTTCTTGTACTTAAGTCGGCATTGTGCCTTTTGTATTTAATTCCGATACAATATCTGTGTTTCATCGTCAATAAGATGCTCAGAGGGATACAGTAAATCTGAAGTGAAGCTCGGAATCTGTAGCTAGTGTCACATGAAAAGTTCAAATCATAGTCAGTAAGAAGAGCCAGTCTTCTTGTCCTTAAGTCGGCATTGTGCCTTTTGTATTTAATTCCGATGCAATTTCTGTGTTTCATCGTCAATAAGAAGGTCCAAGGGATACAGTAAACCTGGAGTGAAGCATCGTAATCCAGAACTAGTGTCACAGGAATGGTTCAAAACATTGACAGTAAGAAGAGTTAGTCTTCTTGTACTTAATTCTGCATTGTGCCTTTTGTATTTAATTCCGATGCAATTTCTGTGTTTCATCGTCAATAAGAAGGTCCAAGGGATACAGTAATCCTGAAGTGTAGCATTGGAATGTATACCTAGTGTCACAGGAATGGTTCAAAGTATAGTCAGTAAGAAGAGTCAGTCTTCTTGTACTTAAGTCGGCATTGTGCCATTTGTATTGAATTCCGATGCAATTTCTGTGTTTCATCGTCAACAAGAAGGACCAATGAATACAGTACACCTGGAGTGAAGCATCGGAATCTATAACTAGTGTCACAGGGATAGTTCAAAACATTGACAGTAAGAAGACTCAGTCTTCTCGTTCTTAAGTTGGCATTGTGCCTTTTGTATTTAATTCCGATGCAATTTCTGTGTTTCATCGTCAATAAGAAGGTCAGAGGGATACAGTTATCTTGAAGTGAAGCATCGGAATCTATAACTAGTGTCACAGGAATGGTTCAAATCATAGTCAGTAAGAATAGTCAGTCTTCTTATACTTAAGTCATCATTGTGCATTTTCTATTTAATTCTGATGCAATTTCTGTGTTTCATCGTCAATAAGAAGGTCAGAGGAGTACAGGAAACCTGAAGTGAAGCATCGGAATCCAAAACTAGTGTCACAGGAATGGTTCAAATCATGGACAGTAGGAAGGGACAGTCTTCTTGTACTTAAGTCGGCATTGTGCCCATTGTATTTAATTCCGATGCAATTTCTGTGTTTCATCGTCAATCAGAAGGTCAGAGGGATACAGTTATCTTGAAGTGAAGCATCGGAATCTATAACTAGTGTCACAGGAATGGTTCAAATCATAGTCAGTAAGAATAGTCAGTCTTCTTATACTTAAGTCATCATTGTGCATTTTCTATTTAATTCTGATGCAATTTCTGTGTTTCATCGTCAATAAGAAGGTCCAAGGGATCCAGTAAACCTGATGTGAAGCATCGGAATCTATAACTAGTGGCACAGGAATGGTTCAAACCATAGACATTAGGAAGAGTCAGTCTTCTTGTACTTAAGTCGGCATTGTGCCTTTTGTATTTAATTCCGATGCAATTTCTGTGTTTCATCGTCAATAAGAAGGTCCAAGGAATACAGTAAACCTGAAGTGAAGCATCGGAATCTATAACTAGTGTCACAGGAATGGTTCAAACATAGACAGTAAGAAGAGTCAGTCTTCTTGTACTTAAATCGGCATTGTGCCTTTTGTATTTAATTCCGATGCAATTTCTGTGTTTCATCGTCAATAAGAAGGTCAGAGGGATACAGTAAACCTGAAGTGAAGCATCGCAATCTATAACTAGTTTCACAGGAATGGTTCAAAACATAGACAGTAAGATGAGTCAGTCTTCTTGTACTTAAGTCGGCATTGTGCCTTTTGTGTTTAATTCCGATGCAATTTCTGTGTTTCATCGTCAGTAAGAAGGTTCAAGGGATACAGTAAACCTGACGTGAAGCATCGGACTCTGCAACTAGTGTCACAGAAATGGATCAAAGCATAGACAGTAGAAGAGTCAGTCTTCTTGTACTTAAGTCGGCATTTTGAATTTTGTATTTAATTCCGATGCAATTTCTGAGTTTCATCGTCAATAAGGAGGTCCAGGGAAACAGTAAAACTGAAGTGAAGCATCGGAGTCTATAACTAGTGTCACAAGAATGCTTCAAATCATAGTCAGTAAGAAGAGTCAGTCTTCTTGTCCTTAAGTCGGCATTGTGCCTTTTGTATTTAATTCCGATGCAATTTCTGTGTTTCATCGGCAAAATGGTCAGAGGGATAAGTAAACCTGGAGTGAAGCATCGGAATCTATAACTAGTGTCACAGGAATGGTTCAAAACATAGACAGTAAGAAGAGTCAGTCCTCTTGTACTTAAGTCGTCATTGAGCCTTTTCTATTTATTTCCGATGCAATTTCTGTGTTTCATCGTCAATAAGAAGGTCCAAGGGATACAGTAAACCTCAAGTGAAGCATCGGAATCTATAACTAGTGTCACAGGAATGGTTCAAAACATAGTCAGTAAGAAGAGTCAGTCTTCTTGTCCTTAAGTCGGCATTGTGCCTTTTGTATTTAAATCCGATGAATTTTCGGTCTTTCATCGTCAATAAGAAGGTCCAAGGGATACAGTAAACCTGGAGTGAAGCATCGGAATCTATAACTAGTGTCACAGGAATGGTTCAAAGCATAGACAGTAAGAAGAGTCAGTCGTCTTGTACTTAAGTCGGCATTGTGCCTTTTCTATTTAATTCCGATGCAATTTCTGTGTTTCATCGTCAATAAGAAGGTCAGAGGGATACAGTAAACCTGAAGTGAAGCATCGCAATCTATAACTAGTGTCACAGGAATGGTTCAAAACATAGTCAGTAAGAAGAGTCAGTCTTCTTGAACTTAAGTCGGCATTGTGCCTTTCGTATTTAATTCCGATGCAATTTCTGTGTTTCATCGTCAATAAGAAGGTCAGAGGCATACAGTAAACCTGAGTGTAGCATCGGGATCTATAACTAGTGTCACAGGAATGGTTCAAAACATCGTCAGTAAGAAGAGTCAGTTTCTTGTACTTAAGTCGGCATTGTGCCTTCTGTATTTAATTCCGATGCAATTTCGGTGTTTCATCGTCAATAAGAAGGTCCAGGGGATACAGTAAACCTGAGGTGATGCATCGGAATCTATAACTAGTGTCACAGGAACGGTTCAAAACATAGTCAGTAGGAAGAGTCGATCTTCATGTACTTAAGTCGGCATTGTGCCTTTTGTATTTAATTCCGGTGCAATTTCTGTGTTTCATCGTCAATAAGAAGATCCAAGGGATCCAGTAAACCTGAAGTGAAGCATCGGAATCTATAACTAGTGTCACAGGAATGGTTCAAACCATAGACATTAGGAAGAGCCAGTCTTCTTGTACTCAAGTCGGCATTGTGCCTTTTGTATTTAATTCCGATGCAATTTCTGTGTTTCATCGTCAATAAGAAGGTCCAACGAATACAGTAAACCTGAAGTGAAGCATCGGAATCTATAACTAGTGTCACAGGAATGGTTCAAACATAGACAGTAAGAAGAGTCAGTCTTCTTGTACTTAAGTCGGCATTGTGCCTTTTGTATTTAATTCCGATGCAATTTCTGTGTTTCATCGTCAATAAGAAGGTCAGAGGGATACAGTAAACCTGAAGTGAAGCATCGGAATCTTTAACTAGTGTCACAGGAATGGTTCAAAGCATAGTCAGTGAGAAGAGTCAGTCTTCTTGTACATAAGTCGGCATTGTGCCTTTTGTGTTTAATTCCGATGCAATTTCTGCGTTTCATCGTCAATAAGAAGGTCCAAGGGATACAGAAAACCTGAAGTGAAGCATCGGAATCAATAACTAGTGTCACAGGAATGGTTCAAACATAGTCAGTAAGAGGAGTCAGTCTTCTTATACTTAAGGCGGCTTTGTGCCTTTTCTATTTAATTCCGATGCAATTTCTGTGTTTCATTGTCAATAAGAAGGTCAGAGGAATACAATAAACCTGAAGTGAAGCATCGGAATCTATAACTAGTGTCACAGGAATTGTTCAAAACAAAGTCAGTAAGAAGAGTCAGTCTTCTTGTCCTTAAGTCGGCATTGTGCCTTTTGTATTTAATTCCGATGCAATTTCTGTGTTTCATCGTCAATAAGAAGGTCCAAGGGATAGAGTAAACCTGGAGTGTAGCTTCGGAATCTATAACTAGTGTCACAGGAATGGTTCAAAACATGGACAGTAGGAAGAGTCAGTCTTCTTGTACTTATGTCTGCATTTTGCCTTTTGTATTTAATTCCGATGCAATTCCTGTGTTTCATCGTCAATAACAAGGTCCAAGGGATACAGTAAATCTGAAGTGAAGCTCGGAATCTGTAGCTAGTGTCACATGAATGGTTCAAATCATAGTCAGTAAGAAGAGCCAGTCTTCTTGTCCTTAAGTCGGCATTGTGCCTTTTGTATTTAATTCCGATGCAATTTCTGTGTTTCATCGTCAATAAGAAGATCCAAGGGATATAGTAAACCTGGAGTGAAGCATCGAAATCCAGAACTAGTGTCACAGGAATGGTTCAAAACATTGACAGTAAGAAGAGTTAGTCTTCTTGTACTTAATTCTGCATTGTGCCTTTTGTATTTAATTCCGATGCAATTTCTGTGTTTCATCGTCAATAAGAAGGTCCAAGGGATACAGTAATCCTGAAGTGTAGCATTGGAATGTATAACTAGTGTCACAGGAATGGTTCAAATCATAGTCAGTAAGAATAGTCAGTCTTCTTATACTTAAGTCATCATTGTGCATTTTCTATTTAATTCTGATGCAATTTCTGTGTTTCATCGTCAATAAGAAGGTCCAAGGGATCCAGTAAACCTGATGTGAAGCATCGGAATCTATAACTAGTGGCACAGGAATGGTTCAAACCATAGACATTAGGAAGAGTCAGTCTTCTTGTACTTAAGTCGGCATTGTGCCTTTTGTATTTATTTCCAATGCAATTTCTGTGTTTCATCGACAATAAGAAGGTCCAAGGAATACAGTAAACCTGAAGTGAAGCATCGGAATCTATAACTAGTGTCACAGGAATGGTTCAAACATAGACAGTAAGAAGAGTCAGTTTTCTTGTACTTAAGTCGGCATTGTGCCTTTTGTATTTAATTCCGATGCAATTTCTGTGTTTCATCGTCAATAAGAAGGTCAGAGGGATACAGTAAACCTGAAGTGAAGCATCGCAATCTATAACTAGTTTCACAGGAATGGTTCAAAACATAGACAGTAAGATGAGTCAGTCTTCTTGTACTTAAGTCGGCATTGTGCCTTTTGTGTTTAATTCCGATGCAATTTCTGTGTTTCATCGTCAGTAAGAAGGTTCAAGGGATACAGTAAACCTCAAGTGAAGCATCGGAATCTATAACTAGTGTCACAGGAATGGTTCAAAGCATAGTCAGTAGGAAGTGTTGGTCTTCATGTACTTAAGTCGGCATTGTGCCTTTTGTATATAATTGCGATGCAATTTTTGTCTTTGATCGTCAATAAGAAGGACCAAGGGATACAGTAAACCTGAACTGAAGCATCGGAATGTATAACTAGTGTCACTGCAATGGTTCAAAATATTGACAGTAAGAAGAGTCAGTCTTCTTGTACTTTAGTCGGCATTGTGCCTTTTGTGTTTAATTCAGATTAAATTTCTGTGATTCATCGTCTATAAGAAGGCCCAAGGGATACAGTAAACCTGACGTGAAGCATCGGACTCTGCAACTAGTGTCACAGAAATGGATCAAAGCATAGACAGTAGAAGAGTCAGTCTTCTTGTACTTAAGTCGGCATTTTGAATTTTGTATTTAATTCCGATGCAATTTCTGAGTTTCATCGTCAATAAGGAGGTCCAGGGAAACAGTAGAACTGAAGTGAAGCATCGGAATCTATAACTAGTGTCACAAGAATGGTTCAAATCATAGTCAGTAAGAAGAGTCAGTCAACTTGTCCTTAAGTCGGCATTGTGCCTTTTGTATTTAATTCCGATGCAATTTCTGTGTTTCATCGGCAAAATGGTCAGAGGGATAAGTAAACCTGGAGTGAAGCATCGGAATCTATAACTAGTGTCACAGGAATGGTTCAAAACATAGACAGTAAGAAGAGTCAGTCCTCTTGTACTTAAGTCGTCATTGAGCCTTTTCTATTTATTTCCGATGCAATTTCTGTGTTTCATCGTCAATAAGAAGGTCCAAGGGATACAGTAAACCTCAAGTGAAGCATCGGAATCTATAACTAGTGTCACAGGAATGGTTCAAAACATAGTCAGTAAGAAGAGTCAGTCTTCTTGAACTTAAGTCGGCATTGTGCCTTTTGTATTTAATTCCGATGCAATTTCTGTGTTTCATCGTCAATAAGAAGGTCCAAGGGATACAGTAAACCTGAAATGAAGCATCTGATTCTATAACTAGTGTCACAGGAATGGTTCAAAACATAGACAGTAAGAAAAGTCAGTCGTCAGGTACTTAAGTCGGCATTGTGCCTTGTCTATTTAATTCCGATACAATTTCTGTGTTTCATCGTCAATTAGAAGGTCAGAGGGATACAGTAAACCTGAAGTCATGCATCCGAATCTATAACTAGTGTCACAGGTATGGTTCAAAACATAGACAGTAAGAAGAGTCAGTCTTCTTGTACTTAAGTCGGCATTGTGCCTTTTCTATTTAATTCCGATGCAATTTCTGTGTTTCATCGTCAGTAAGAAGGTACAAGGGATACAGTAAAACTGGAGTAAAGCATCGGAATCTATAACTAGTGTTTATGGAATGGCTCAAAAAATAGACAGTAAGAAGAGTCAGTCTTCTTGTACTTAAGTCGGCATTGTGCCTTCTGTATTTAATTCCGATGCAATTTCGGTGTTTCATCGTCAATAAGAAGGTCCAGGGGATACAGTAAACCTGAGGTGATGCATCGGTATCTATAACTAGTGTCACAGGAATGGTTCAAAACATAGTCAGTAGGAAGAGTCGATCTTCATGTACTTAAGTCGGCATTGTGCCTTTTGTATTTAATTCCGGTGCAATTTCTGTGTTTCATCGTCAATAAGAAGATCCAAGGGATCCAGTAAACCTGAAGTGAAGCATCGGAATCTATAACTAGTGTCACAGGAATGGTTCAAACCATAGACATTAGGAAGAGTCAGTCTTCTTGTACTTAAGTCGGCATTGTGCCTTTTGTATTTAATTCCGATGCAATTTCTGTGTTTCATCGTCAATAAGAAGGTCCAACGAATACAGTAAACCTGAAGTGAAGCATCGGAATCTATAACTAGTGTCACAGGAATGGTTCAAACATAGACAGTAAGAAGAGTCAGTCTTCTTGTACTTAAGTCGGCATTGTGCCTTTTGTATTTAATTCCGATGCAATTTCTGTGTTTCATCGTCAATAAGAAGGTCAGAGGGATACAGTAAACCTGAAGTGAAGCATCGCAATCTATAACTAGTGTCACAGGAATGGTTCAAAACATAGTCAGTAAGAAGAGTCAGTCTTCTTGAACTGAGGTCGGCATCGTGCCTTTCGTATTTAATTCCGATGCAATTTCTGTGTTTCATCGTCAATAAGATGGTCAGAGGGATACAGTAAACCTGAGTGTAGCATCGGGATCTGTAACTAGTGTCACAGGAATGGTTCAAAACATCGTCAGTAAGAAGAGTCAGTTTCTTGTACTGAGGTCGGCATTGTGCCTTTTGTATTTAATTCCGATGCAATTTCTGTGTTTCATCGTCAATAAGAAGGTCCTAGGGATACAGTAAACCTGAAATGAAGCATCTGATTCTATAACTAGTGTCACAGGAATGGTTCAAAACATAGACAGTAAGAAAAGTCAGTCGTCTTGTACTTAAGTCGGCATTGTGCCTTTTCTATTTAATTCCGATGCAATTTCTGTGTTTCATCGTCAATTAAAAGGTCAGAGGGATACAGTAAACCTGAAGTCATGCATTCGAATCTATAACTAGTGTCACAGGAATGGTTCAAAACATAGTCAGTAAAAAGAGTCAGTCTTCTTGTACTTAAGTCGGCATTGTGCCCTTTGTATTTAATTTCAATGCAATTTTTGTGCTTCATCGTCAATAAGAAGATCAGAGGGGTACAGTAAACCTGAAGTGAAGCATCGGAATCTATAACTAGTGTCACAGGAATGGTTCAAAGCATAGTCAGTAAGAAGAGTCAGTCTTCTTGTACATAAGTCGGCATTGTGCCTTTTGTGTTTAATTCCGATGCAATTTCTGCGTTTCATCGTCAATAAGAAGGTCCAAGGGATACAGAAAACCTGAAGTGAAGCATCGGAATCAATAACTAGTGTCACAGGAATGGTTCAAACATAGTTAGTAAGAGGAGTCAGTCTTCTTATACTTAAGGCGGCTTTGTGCCTTTTCTACTTAATTCCGATGCAATTTCTGTGTTTCATTGTCAATAAGAAGGTCAGAGGGATTCAATAAACCTGAAGTGAAGCATCGGAATCTATAACTAGTGTCACAGGAATTGTTCAAAACAAAGTCAGTAAGAAGAGTCAGTCTTCTTGTCCTTAAGTCGGCATTGTGCCTTTTGTATTTAATTCCGATGCAATTTCTGTGTTTCATCGTCAATAAGAAGGTCCAAGGGATACAGTAAACCTGGAGTGTAGCTTCGGAATCTATAACTAGTGTCACAGGAATGGTTCAAAACATGGACAGTAGGAAGAGTCAGTCTTCTTGTACTTATGTCTGCATTTTGCCTTTTGTATTTAATTCCGATGCAATTCCTGTGTTTCATCGTCAATAACAAGGTCCAAGGGATACAGTAAAACTGGAGTGAAGCATCGGAATCTATACCTAGTGTCAACGGAATGGTTCAAAACATAGTCAGTCAGAAGAGTCAGTCTTCTTGTACTTAGGTCGGCATTGTGCCTTTTGTATTTAATTCCGATACAATATCTGTGTTTCATCGTCAATAAGATGCTCAGAGGGATACAGTAAATCTGAATTGAAGCTCGGAATCTGTAGCTACTGTCACATGAATGGTTCAAATCATAGTCAGTAAGAAGAGTCAGTCTTCTTGTCCTTAAGTCGGCATTGTGCCTTTTGTATTTAATTCCGATGCAATTTCTGTGTTTCATCGTCAATAAGAAGGTCCAAGGGATACAGTAATCCTGAAGTGACGCATTGCAATGTATAACTAGTGTCACAGGAATGGTTCAAATTATAGTCAGTAAGAATAGTCAGTCTTCTTATACTTAAGTCATCATTGTGCATTTTCTATTTAATTCTGATGCAATTTCTGTGTTTCATCGTCAATAAGAAGGTCAGAGAAGTACAGTAAACCTGAAGTGAAGCATCGGAATCCAAAACTAGTGTCACAGGAATGGTTCAAATCATGGACAGTAGGAAGGGCCAGTCTTCTTGTACTTTAGTCGGCATTGTGCCCATTGTATTTAATTCCGATGCAATTTCTGTGTTTCATCGTCAATAAGAAGGTCAGAGGGATACAGTTATCTTGAAGTGAAGCATCGGAATCTATAACTAGTGTCACAGGAATGGTTCAAATCATAGTCAGTAAGAATAGTCAGTCTTCTTATACTTAAGTCATCATTGTGCATTTTCTATTTAATTCTGATGCAATTTCTGTGTTTCATCGTCAATAAGAAGGTCCAAGGGATATAGTACACCTCGAGTGAAGCATCGGAGTCTATAACTAGTGTCACAGGAATGGTACAAATCATAGACAGTAAGAAGAGAGAGACTTCTTTTACTTAAGTCGACATTGTGTTTTGTATTTGATTCCGATGCAATTTCTGTGTTTCATCGTCAATTACATGGTCCAAGGGATACAGTAAACCTGAAGTGAAGCATCGGAATCCATAACTAGTGTCACAGAAATGGTTCAAAACATAGTCAGTAAGAAGAGTCAGTTTTCATGTACTTATGTCGGGATTGTGCCTTTTGTATTTAATTCCGATGCAATTTCTGTGTTTCATCGTCAATAAGAAGGTCCTAGGGATACAGTAAACCTGGAGTGAAGCATCGAAATCTATAACTAGTGTCACATCGACGGTTCAAAACATAGACAGTAAGATGAGTCAGTATTCTTGTACTTAAGTCGGCATTGTGATTTTTGTATTTATTTCCGATGCAATATCTGTGCTTCATCGTCTCTAAGAAGGTCAGAGGGATACAGTAATCCAGAAGTTAAGCATCGGAATCTATAACTAGTGTCACAGAAATTTTTCAAAGCATAGTCAGTGAGAAGAGTCAGTCTTCATGTAGTAAAGTGGGCATTGTGCCTTTTGTATTGAATTCCGATGCAATTTCTGTGTTTCATCGTCAATAAGAAGGTCCAAGGGATACAGTAAATCTGATGTGAAACATCGGATTCTATGACTAGTGTCACAGGAATGGTTCAAAACATAGACAGTAGGAAGAGTCAGTCTTCTAGTACTTAAGTCAGCATTGTGCCTTTTCAATATTCTTCCGCTGCAATTTCTGTTTTTCATCGTCAATAAGACGGTCAGAGGGATACAGTAAACATAAAGTAAAGCATCGGATACTATAACAAGTGTCACTGGCATGGCTCAAAACGTAGACAGTTGGAAGAGTCAGTCTTCTTGTACATAAGTCGGCATTGTGTCTTTTGTATTTAATTCCGATTCAATTTCTGTGTTTCATCGTCAATAAGAAGGTCTATGGGATACAGTAAAACTGAAGAGAAGCATCGGAATCTACAACTATTAACACAGGAATGGATCAAAACATAGACAGTAAGAAGAGTCAGTCTTCTTAAACTTAAGTCAGCATTGTGCCTTTTCTGTTTAATTCCGATGCAATTTCTGTGTTCATCGTCAATAAGAAGGTCAGAGGGATACAGTAAACCTGAAGCGAAGCATCGGAATCTATAACTAGTGACACAGGAATGGTTCAAACACAGTCAGTAAGAAGAGTCAGTCTTCTTGTACTTAAGTTGGCATTGGGCCTTTCGTGTTTAATTCCGATGCAATTTCTGTATTTTACCGGCAATAAGAAGGTTAGAGGGATACAGTAAACCTGAAGTGACGCATCGGAATCTATAACTAGTGTCACAGGAATGGTTCAAAACATAGTCAGTAAGAAGAGACAGTCTTCTCGTCCTTAAGTCGGCATTGTGCCTCTTGTATTTAATTCCGATGCAATTGCTGTGTTTCATTGTCAATGAGAAGGTCCAAGGGATACAGTAAACCTGGAGTGAAGCATCGGAATCTATAACTAGTGTCACAGTAATGGTACAAAACATAGACAGTAGGAAGAGTCAGTCTTCTTGTGCTTAAGTCGGCATTGTGCCTTTTGTATTTAATTCCGATGCAATTTCTGTGTTTCATCGTCAATAAGAAGGTCAGAGGAGTACAGTAAACCTGAAGTGAAGCATCGGAATCCAAAACTAGTGTCACAGGAATGGTTCAAATCATGGACAGTAGGAAGGGCCAGTCTTCTTGTACTTATGTCGGCATTGTGCCCTTTGTATTTAATTCCGATGCAATTTTTATGTTTCATCGTCAATAAGAATGTCCAAGGTATACAGTAAACCTGGAGTAAAGCATCGGAATCTATAACTAGTGTCACAGGAATGGTTCAAAACATTGACAGTAAGAAGAGGCAGTCATCTTGTACTTAAGTCGACATTGTGCATTTTCTATTTAATTCCGATGCAAATTCTGTGTTTCATCGTCAATAAGAAGGTCAGAGGGATACAGTAAACCTGAAGTGAAGCATCGGGATTTATAACTAGTGTCACAGGAATGGTTCAAAACATAGTCAGTAAGAAGAGTCAGTCTTCTTGTACTTAAGTCGGCATTGTGCCTTTTGTATTTAAATCCGATGCAATTTCTGTTTTTCATCGTCAATAAGAAGGTCCAAGGGATACAGTAAACCTGAAGTGAAGAATCGGAATCTATAACTAGTGTCACAGGAATGGTTCAAAACATAGACAGTACGAAAACTCAGTCGTCTTGTACTTAAGTCGGCATTGTGACTTTTCTATTTAATTCCGATGCAATTTCTGTGTTTCATCGACAATAAGAAGGTCATGGGGATACAGTAAACCTGAAGTGAAGCATCCGAATCCATAACTAGTGTCACAGGAATGGTTCAAAGCATAGTTAGTAAATAGAGTCAGTCTTCTTGTACTTCAGTCGGCATTGTGACTTTTGTATTTAATTTCGATGCAATATCTGTGTTTCATCGTCAATAAGAAGGTCAGAGGGATACAGTAAACCTGAAGTGAAGCATCGGAATTTGTAACTAGTGTCACAGGAATGGTTCAAAACATAGTCAAGATGAAGGGTCAGTCTTTATGTCCCTAAGTCTGCATTGTGCCTTTTGTGTTTAATTCCGATTCAATTTCTGTGTTTCATCGTCAATAACAAGGTCCAAGGGTACAGTAAACCTGAAGCTTAGCGTCGGAATCTATAACTAGTGTCACAGGAATGGTTCAAAACATAGACAGTACGAAAAGTCAGTCGTCTTGTACTTAAGTCGGCATTGTGACTTTTCTATTTACTTCCGATGCAATTTCTGTGTTTCATCGTCAATAAGAAGGTCCAAGGGATACAGTAAACCTGGAGTGAAGCATCGGAATCTATAACTAGTGTCACAGGAATGGTTCAAATCATAGACAGTAAGAAGAGTCAGTCTTCTTGTACTTAAGTCGGAATTGTGCCTTTTGTGTTTAATTCCGATGCAATTTCTGGGTTTCATCGTCAATATGAAGGTCCAAGGGATACAGTAAACCTCAAGTGATGGATCGGAATCTATAACTAGTGTCACAGGAATGGTTCAAAACATAGTCAGTAGGAAGAGTCGGTCTTCATGTAATGAAGTCGGCATTGTGCCTTTTGTATATAATTCCGATGCAATTTCTGTGTTTCATCGTCAATACGAAGGTCCAAGGGATACAGTAAACCGGAAGTGAAGCATCGGAAATTATAACTAGTGTCACAGGAATGGTTCAAAACATAGTCAGGATGAAGGGTCAGTCTTTATGTCCCTAAGTCTGCATTTTGCCTTTTGTATTTAATTCCGATGCAATTTCTGTGTTTCTTCGTCAATAAGAAAGTCAGAGGGATACAGTAAACCTGAAGTGAAGCACCGGAATCTATAGCTAGTGTCACATGAATGGTTCAAAACATAGTCAGTGAGAAGAGACAGTCTTCTTGTCTTTAAGTCGGCATTGTGCCTTTTGTATTTTATTCCGATGCAATTTCTGTGTTTCATCGTCAATAAGAAGGTCCAAGGGATACAGTAAACCTGGAGTGAAGCATCGGAATCTATAACTAGTGTCACAGGAATGGTTCAAATCATAGACAGTAAGAAGAGTCAGTCTTCTTGTACTTAAGTCGGCATTGTGCCTTTTGTGTTTAATTCCGATGCAATTTCTGGGTTTCATCGTCAATATGAAGGTCCAAGGGATACAGTAAACCTCAAGTGATGCATCGGAATCAGTAACTAGTGTCACAGGAATGGTTCGAAACATAGTCAGTAGGAAGAGTCGGTCTTCATGTAATGAAGTCGGCATTGTGCCTTTTGTATATAATTCCGATGCAGTTTCTGTGTTTCATCGTCAATACGAAGGTCCAAGGGATACAGTAAACCGGAAGTGAAGCATCGGAATCTATAACTAGTGTCACAGGAAAGGTTTAAATCGTAGACAGTAGGAAGAGTCAGTCTTCTTGTACTTAAGTCGGCATTGTGCCTTTTGTATTTAATTCCGATGCAATTTCTGTGTTTCTTCGTCAATAAGAAAGTCCTAGGTACACAGTAAACCTGAAGTGCAGCATCGGAATCTATAACTAGTGTCACAGGAATGGTTCAAATCATAGACAGTAAGAAGAGTCAGTCTTATTGCACTTATGTCGGCATTGTGCTTTTCTATTTAATTCCGATGCAATTTCTGTGTTTCATCGTCAATAAGAAGGTCAGAGGGATACAATAAACCTGAAGTGAAGCATCGGAATCTATAACTAGCGTCACAGGAATTGTTCAAAACAAAGTCAGTAAGAAGAGTCAGACTTCTTGTACTTAAGTCGGCATTGTGCCTTTTGTATTTAATTCCGATGCAATTTCTGTGTTTCATCGTCAATAAGAAGGTCCAAGGGATACAGTAAACCTGGAGTGTAGCATCGGAATCTATAACTAGTGTCACAGGAATGGTTCAAAACATAGACAGTAAGAAGAGTCAGTCTTCGTGTACTTATGTCATCATTTGGACTTGTGTATTTAATTCCGATGCAATTTCTGTGTTTCATCGTCAATAACAAGGTCAAAGGGATACAGTAAACCTGGAGTGAAGCATCGGAATCTACACCTAGTGTCAATGCAATGGTTCAAAACATAGTCAGTCAGAAGAGTCAGTCTTCTTGTACTTAAGTCGGCATTGTGCCTTTTGTATATAATTCCGATACAATATCTGTGTTTCATCGTCAATAAAATGCTCAGAGGGATACAGTAAACCTGAAGTGAAGCATCGGAATCTATAGCTAGTGTCACAGGAATGGTTCAAATCATTGTCAGTAAGAAGAGTCAGTCTTCTTGTACTTAAGTCGGCATTGTGCAATTTGTATTTAATTCCGATGCAATTTTTGTGTTTCATCGTAAATAAGAAGGTCCAAGG
This sequence comes from Schistocerca piceifrons, assembly GCF_021461385.2. Classification (NCBI taxonomy): domain Eukaryota; kingdom Metazoa; phylum Arthropoda; class Insecta; order Orthoptera; family Acrididae; genus Schistocerca; species Schistocerca piceifrons. The sequence goes on along the minus strand of NW_025727442.1, from coordinate 210,606 downwards.
GATACAGTAAACCTGGAGTGAGGCATCGTAATCTATAACTAGTGTCACAGGTATGGTTCAAATCATTGACAGTAAGAAGAGTCAGTCTTCTTGTACTTAAGTCAGCATTGTGCCTTTTGTATTGAATTCCGATGCAATTTCTGTGTTTCATCGTCAATAAGAAGGACCAAGGGATACAGTAAACCTGGAGTGAAGCATCGGAATCTATAACTTGTGTCACAGGGATGGTTCAAAACATAGACAGTAAGAAGAGTCAGTCTTCTCGTTCTTAAGTCGGCATTGTGCTTTTTGTATTTAATTCCGATGCAATTTCTGTGTTTCATCGTCAAGAAGAAGGTCAGAGGGATACAGTTATCCTGAAGTGAAGCATCGGAATCTATAACTAGTGTCACAGAAATGGTTCAAAACATAGTCAGTAAGTATAGTCAGTCTTCTTGTACTTAAGTCATCATTGTGCATTTTTTATTTAATTCTGATCCAATTTCTGTGTTTCATCGTTAATAAGAAGGTCCAAGGGATACAGTAAACCTCGAGTGAAGCATCGGAGTCTATAACTAGTGTCACAGGTATGGTTTAAACATAGTCAGTAAGAAGAGTCAGTCTTCTTGTACTTAAGTTGGCATTGTGCCTTTCGTATTTAATTCCGATGCAATTTCTGTATTTCACCGGCTATAAGAGGGTCAGAGGGATACAGTAAACCTGAAGTGAAGCGTCGGAATCTATAACTAGTGTCACAGGAATGGTTCAAAGCATAGTCAGTAAGAAGAGTAAGCCTTCTTGTCCTTAAGTCGGAATTGTGCCTCTTGTATTTAATTCCGATGCAATTGCTGTGTTTCATTGTCAATGAGAAGGTCCAAGGGATACAGTAAACCTGGAGTGAAGCATTGGAATCTATAACTAGTGTCACAGTAATGGTACAAAACATAGACAGTAGGAAGAGTCAGTCTTCTTGTACTTAAGTCGGCATTGTGCCTTTTGTATTTAATTCAGATGCAATTTCTGTGTTTCATCGTCAATAAGAAGGTCAGAGGGGTACAGTAAACCTGAAGTGAAGCATCGGAATCCAAAACTAGTGTCACAGGAATGGTTCAAATCATGGACAGTAGGAAGGGAAAGTCTTCTTGTACTTAAGTCGGCATTTTGCCCTCTGTATTTAATTCCGATGCAATTTCTGTGTTTCATCGTCAATGAGAATGTCCAAAGTATACAGTAAACCTGGAGTGAAGCATCGGAATCTATAACTAGTGTCACAGGAATGGTTCAAAACATAGACAGTAAGAAGAGGCAGTCATCTTGTACTTAAATCGACATTGCGCATTTTCTATTTAATTCCGATGCAATTTCTGTGTTTCATCGTCAATAAGAAGGTCAGACAGATAAAATAAACCTGAAGTGTAGCATCGGAATCTATAACTATTGTCACAGGAATGGTTCAAAACATAGTCAGTAAGAACAGTCAGTGTCCTTGTCCTTAAGTCGGAATTGTGCTTTTTGTATTTAATTCCGAAGCAATTTCTGTGTTTCATCGTCAATAAGAAGGTCCAAGGGATACAGTAAACCTGGAGTGTAGCATCGGAATCTATAACTAGTGTCACAGGAATGCTTCAATCCATAGACAGGAAGAAGAGTCAGTCTTCGTGTACTTAAGTCGGCATTTTGCCTTTTGTATTTAATTCCGATGCAATTTCTGTGTTTCATCGTCAATAAGAAGGTCCAAGGGATACAGTAAACTTGAGGTGAAGCATCGGAATATATAACTAGTGTCACAGGAATGGTTCAAAGCATAGACAGCAAGAAGAGTCAGTCTTCTTGTACTTAAGTCGGCATTGTGCCTTTTGTATTTAATTCCGATGCAATTTCTGTGTTTCATCGTCAATAAGAAGGTCCAAGGGATACAGTAAACCTGGAGTGGAGCATCGGAATCTATAACTAGTGTCACAGGAATGGTTCAAATATAGTCAGTAAGAGGAGTCACTCTTCTTGTACTTAAGTCTTCATTGTGCCTTTTGTATTTAATTCCGATGCAATTTCTGTGTTTCACCGTTAATAAGAAGGTCCAAGGGATACAGTAAACCTCAAGTGAAGCATCGGAATCTATAACTGGTGTCACAGGAATGGTTCAAACATAGTCAGTAGGAAGAGTCGGTCTTCATGTACTTACATCGGCCTTGTGCCTTTTGAATTTAATTCCGATGCAATTTCTGTGTTTCATCGTCTATAAGAAGGTCCAAGGGATACGGTAAACCTGAAGTGAAGCATCGGAATCTATAACTAGTGCCACAAGAATGGTTTAAAACATAGACAATAGGAAGAGTCAGTCTTCTTGTACTTAAGTTGGCATTGTGCCTTTTGTATTTAATTCCGATGCAATTTCTGTGTTTCATCGTCAATAAGAAGGTCCAAGGGATACAGTAAACCTGAAGTGAAGCATCGGAATCTATAACTAGTGCCACAGGAATGGTTCAAAACATAGTCAGTAAGAAGAGTCAGTCTTCTTGTACTTAGGTCTTCATTGTGCCTTTTCTATTTAGTTACGATGCAATTTCTGTGTTTCATCGTCAATAAGAAGGTCCAAGGGATACAGTAAACCTGGATCGAAGCATCGGAATCTATAACTAGTGTCATTGGAGTGGTTCAAAACATAGACTGTAAGACGAGTCAGTCTTCTTGTACTTAAGTCGGCATTGTGCCTTTTGAATTTAATTCCGATGCAATTTCTGTGTTTCATCGTCATAAAGGAGGTCAGAGTTATACACTAAACCTTAAGTGAAGCATCGGAATCTATAACTAGTGTCACAGGAATGGTTCAAAGTATAGTCAGTAAGAAGAGTCAGTCTCCTTGTCCTTAAGTCGGCATTTTGCCTTTTGTATTTAATTCCGATGCAATTTCTGTGTTTCATCGTCAAAAAGGAAGTCAGAGGGATACACTAAACCTTAAGTGAAGCATCGGAATCTATAACAGGTGTCACAGGAATGGTTCAAACATAGTCAGTAGGAAGAGTTGGTCTTCATGTACTTAAGTCGGCATTGTGCTTTTGTATTTAATTCCGATGCAATTTCTGTGTTTCATCGTCAATAAGAAGGTCCAAGGGATACAGTAAACCTGAAGTGAAGCATCGGAATCTATAACTAGTGTCACAAGAATGGTTCAAACTTAGACAGTAGGAAGAGTCAGTCTTCTTGTACTTCAGTTGGCATTGTGCTTTTGTATTTGATTCCGATGCAATTTCTGTGTTTCATCGTCAATAACAAGGTCCAAGGGATACAGGGAACCTGAAGTGAAGCACCGGAATCTATAACTAGTGTCACAGGAATGGTTCAAACATAGACAGTAAGAAGAGTCAGTCTTCTTGTACTTAAGTCGGCATTGTGCCTTTTGTATTTAATTCCGTTGCAATTTCTGTGTTTCATCGTCAATAAGAAGGTCAGAGGGATACAGTAAACCTGAAGTGACGCATCGGAATCTATAACTAGAGTCACAGGAATGGTTAAAAGCATAGACAGTAAGATGGGTCAGTCTTCTTGCACTTATGTCGGCATTGTGCCTTTTGTATTTAATTCCAATGCAATTTCTGTGTTTCATCGTCAATAAGAAGGTCCAAGGGATACAGTAAACTTGAAGTGAAGCATCGAAATCTATAACTAGTGTCACAGGAATGGTTCAAAACATAGACAGTAAGAAAAGTCAGTCGTCTTGTACTTAAGTCGGCATTGTGCTTTTTCTATTTAATTCCGATGTAATTTCTGTGTTTCTCGTCAATAAGAAGGTCAGAGGGATACAGTAAACCTGTAGTGAAGCATCAGAATCTATAACTTGTGTCACAGGAATGGTTCAAACCATAGACAGTAGGAAGAGTCAGTCTTCTTGTACTTAAGTCGGCATTGTGCCTTTTGTATTTAATTCCGATGCAATTTCTGTGTTTCATCGTCAAAAAGGAGGTCAGAGGGATACACTAAACCTTAAGTGAAGCATCGGATTCTATTGCTAGTGTCACAGGAATGGTTCAAATATAGACAGTAAGAGGAGTCACTCTTCTTGTACTTAAGTCTTCATTGTGCCTTTTGTATTTATTTCCGATGCAATTTCTGTGTTTCATCGTCAATAAGAAGGTCCAAGGGATACAGTAAACCTCAAGTGAAGCATCGGAATCTATAACTGGTGTCACAGGAATGGTTCAAACATAGTCAGTACTAAGAGTCGGTCTTCATGTACTTAAGTCGGCATTGTGCTTTTTGTATTTAATTCCGATGCAGTTTCTGTGTTTCATCGTCTATAAGAAGGTCCAAGGGATACGGTAAACCTGAAGTGAAGCATCGGAATCTATAACTAGTGCCACAAGAATGGTTTAAAACATAGACAGTAGGAAGAGTCAGTCTTGTTGTTCTTAAGTCGGCATTGTGCCTTTTGTATTTAATTCCGATGCTATTTCTGTGTTTCATCGTCAATAAGAAGGTCCAAGGGATACAGTAAACCTGAAGTGAAGCATCAGAATTTATAATTAGAGTCCCAGGAATGGTTCAAAACATAGACAGTAAGAAGAGTCAGTCTTCTTGTACTTAAGTCGGCATTGTGCCTTTTGCATTTAATTCCGATGCAATTTCTGTGTTTCATCGTCAACAAGAAGGTCAGAGGCATACAGTAAACCTGAAGTGAAGCATCGCAATCTAAAACTAGTGTCACAGGAATGGTTCAAAACATAGTCAGTAAGAACAGCCAGTCCTCTTGTCCTTAAGTTGGCATTGTACCTTTTGTATTTAATTCCGATGCAATTTCTGTGCTTCATCGTCAATATGAAGGTCCAAGGGATACAGTAAACCTGAAGTGAAGCATCGAAATCTATAACTAGTGTCACAGGAATGGTTCAAAACATAGTCGGTAAGAAGAGTCTGTCTTCTTGTCCTTAAGCCGATATTGTGCCTTTTGTATTTAATACCGATGCAATTTCTGTGTTTCATCGTCAATTCCAAGGTCCAAGGGATACAGTAAGCCTGGAGTGAAGCATCGGAATGTATAACTAGTGTCACAGGAATGGTTCAAACATAGACAGTAAGAAGAGTCAGTCTTCTTGTACTTAAGTCGTCATTGTGCCTTTTCTATTTAATTCCAATGCAAACTCTGTGTTTCATCGTCAATAAGAAGGTCAGAGGCATAATATAAACCTGAAGTGTAGCATCGGAATCTATAACTAGTGTCACAGGAATGGTTCAAAACATAGTCAGTAAGAACAGCCAGTCCTCTTGTCCTTATGTCCGCATTGTACCTATTGTATTTACTTCCGATGCAATTTCTGTGCTTCATCGTCAATATGAAGGTCCAAGGGATACAGTAAACCTAGAGTGTAGCATCGGAATCTATAACTAGTGTCACAGGGATGAATAATAACATAGACAGTAAGAAGAGTCAGTCGTCGTGTACTTAAGTCGGCATTTTGCCTTTTGAATTTAATTCCGATGGAATTTTTGTGTTTCATCGTCAATAAGAAGGTCCAAGGATACAGTAAACCTGAAGTGAAGCATCGGAATCTATAACTAGTGCCACAGGAATGGTTCAAAACATAGTCAGTAAGAAGAGTCAGTCTTCTTGTACTTAAGTCTTCATTGTGCCTTTTCTATTAAGTTCCGATGCAATATCTGTGTTTCATCGTCAATAAGAAGGTCCAAGGGATACAGTAAACCTGGATCGAAGCATCGGAATCTATAACTAGTGTCAATGGAATGGTTCAAAACATAGACTGTAAGAAGAGTCAGTCTTCTTGTACTTAAGTCGGCATTGCGCCTTTTGTATTTAATTCCGATGCAATTGCTGTGTTTCATCGTCAAAAAGGAGGTCAGAGGGATACACTAAACCTTAAGTGAAGCATCGGAATCTATAGCTAGTGTCACAACAATGGTTCAAACATAGTCAGTAAGAAGAGTCAGTCTCCTTGTCCTTAAGTAGGCATTGTGCCTTTTGTATTTAATTCCGATGCAATTTCTGTGTTTCATCGTCAATAAGAAGGTCCAAGGGATACAGTAAACCTGGAGTGAAGCATCGGAATCTATAACTAGTGTCACAGGAATGGTTCAAAACATAGACATTAAGAAGAGTCAGTCTTCTTGCACTTAAGTCGACATTGTGCCATTTGTATTTAATTCCGATGCAATTTCTGTGTTTCATCGTCAATAACAAGGTCCAAGGGATAAAGTAAACCTCAAGTGAAGCATCGGAATCTATAACTGGTGTCACAGGAATGGTTCAAACATAGTCAGTAGGAAGAGTCGGTCTTCATGTACTTAAGTCGGCATTGTGCTTTTGTATTTAATTCCGATGCAATTTCTGTGTTTCATCGTCAATAAGAAGGTCCAAGGGATACAGTAAACCTGAAGTGAAGCATCGGAATCTGTAACTAGTGTCACAAGAATGGTTCAAAACTCAGACAGTAGGAAGAGTCAGTCTTCTTGTACTTCAGTTGGCATTGTGCCTTTTGTATTTAATTCCGATGCAAATTCTGTGTTTCATCGTCAATATCAAGGTCCAAGGGATACAGTGAACCTGAAGTGAAGCATCGGAATCTATAACTAGTGTCACAGGAATGGTTCAAACATAGACAGTAAGAAGAGTCAGTCTTCTTGTACTTAAGTCGGCATTGTGCCTTTTGTATTTAATTCCGATGCAATTTCTGTGTTTCATCGTCAATAAGAAGGTCAGAGGGATACAGTAAACCTGAAGGGAAGCATCGCAATCTATAACTAGTCTCACAGGAATGGTTCAAATCATAGTCAGTAAGAAGAGTCAGTCTTCTTGTACTTAAGTCGGCATTGTGCCTCTTGTATTTATTTCCGTTGCAATTTCTGTGTTTCATCATCAATAAGAAGGTCAGAGGGATACAGTAAAACCTGAAGTGACGCATCGGAATCTATAACTAGAGTCACAGGAATGGTTCAAAGCATAGACAGTAAGAAGGGTCAGTCTTCTAGCACTTATGTCGGCATTGTGCCTTTTGTAATTAATTCCAATGCAATTTCTGTGTTTCATCGTCAATAAGAAAGTCCAAGGGGTACAGTAAACCTGAAGTGAAGCATCGGAATCTATAACTAGTGTCACAGGAATGGTTCAAAACATAGACTGTAAGAGAAGTCAGTCGTCTTGTACTTAAGTCTGCATTGTGCTTTTTCTATTTAATTCCGATGCAATTTCTGTGTTTCATCGTCAATAAGAAGGTCAGAGGGATACAGTAAACCTGAAGTGAAGCACCCGAATCTATAACTAGTGACACATGAATGGTTCAAAACATAGTCAGTAAAAGGAGTCAGTCTTCTTGTACTTAAATCGGCATTGTGCCTTTTGTATTTAATTCCGAGGCAATTTCTGTGTTTCATCGTCAATAAGAATGTCCAAGGTATACAGTAAACCTGAAGTGAAGCATCGGAATCTATAACTTGTGTCACAGGAATGGTTCAAAGCATAGACAGTAGGAAGAGTCAGTCTTCTTGTACTTAAGACGGCATTGTGCCTTTTGTATTTAATTCCGATGCAATTTCTGTGTTTCATCGTCAAAAAGGAGGTCAGAGGGATACACTAAAACTTAAGTGAAGCATCGGAATCTATAGCTAGTGTCACAGGAATGGTTCAAAACATAGTCAGTAAGAAGAGTCAGTCTCCTTGTCCATAAGTCGGCATTGTGCCTTTTGTATTTAATTCCGGTGCAATTTCTGTGTTTCATCGTCAATAAGAAGGTCAGAGGGATACAGTTAACCTGAAGGGAAGCATCGCAATCTATAACTAGTCTCACAGGAATGGTTCAAATCATAGTCAGTAAGAAGAGTCAGTCTTCTTGTACTTAAGTCGGCATTGTGCCTTTTGTATTTAATTCCGATGCAATTTCTGTGTTTCATCGTCAAAAAGGAGGTCAGAGGGATACAGTAAACCTGAAGTGAAGCATCAGAATCCATAACTAGCGTCACAGGAATGGTTCAAAACATAGACAGTAAGAAGAGTCGGTCTTCATGTACTTAAGTTGGCATTGTGCCTTTTGTATTTAATTCCGATGCAATTTCTGTGTTTCATCGTCTATAAGAAGGTCCAAGGGATACGGTAGACCAGAAGTGAAGTATCGGGATCTATAACTAGTGCCACAAGAATGGTTTAAAACATAGACAGTAGGAAGAGTCAGTCTTCTTGTACTTAAGTCGGCATTGTGCCTTTTGTATTTAATTCCGATGCAATTTATGTGTTTCATCGTCAATAAGAAGGTCCAAGGAATACAGTAAACCTGAAGTGAAGCATCAGAATCTATAATTAGTTTCCCAGGAATGGTTCAAAATATAGACAGTAAGAAGAGTCAGTCTTCTTGGACTTAAGTCGGCATTGTGCCTTTTGCATTTCATTCCGATGCAATTTCTGTGTTTCATCGTCAACAAGAAGGTCAGAGGGATAAAGTAAACCTGAAGTGAAGCATCGCAATCTATAACTAGTGTCACAGGAATGATTCAAATCATAGTCAGTAAGAAGAGTCAGTCTTCTTGTACTTAAGTCGACCTTGTGCCTTTTGTATTTAATTCCGATGCAATTTCTGTGTTTCATCGTCAATAAGAAGGTCAGAGGGATACAGTAAACCTGAAGTGACGCATCGGAATCTATAACTAGTATCACAGGAATGGTTCAAAACATAGACAGTAAGAAGGGTCAGTCTTCTTGTACTTAAGTCGGCATTGTGCCATTTGTATTTAATTCCGATGCAATTTCTGTGATTCATCGTCAATAAGAAGGTCCAAGGGATACAGTAAACCTGAAGTGAAGCATCGGAATCTATAACTAGTGTCACAGGAATGGTTCAAAACATAGTGGGTAAGAAGAGTCTGTCTTCTTGTCCTTAAGCCGACATTGTGCCTTTTGTATTTAATACCGATACAATTTCCGTCTTTCAGCCTCAATAACAAGGTCCAAGGGATACAGTAAGCCTGGAGTGAAGCATCGTAATGTATAACTAGTGTCACAGGAATGGTTCAAAACATAGTCAGTAAGAACAGCCAGTCCTCTTGTCCTTAAGTCGGCATTGTGCCTTTTGTATTTATTTCCGTTGCAATTTCTGTGTTTCATGGTCAATAAGAAGGTCAGAGGGATACAGTAAACCTGAAGTGACGCATCGGAATCTATAACTAGTGTCACAGGAATGGTTCAAACATAGACAGTAAGAAGAGTCAGTCTTCTTGTACTTAAGTCGGCATTGTGCCTTTTGTATTTAATTCCGATGCAATTTCTGTGTTTCATCGTCAATAAGAAGGTCAGAGGGATACAGTAAACCTGAAGGGAAGCATCGCAATCTATAACTAGTCTCACAGGAATGGTTCAAAACATAGTCAGTAAGAGGAGTCAGTCTTTTTGTACTTAAGTCGGCAGTGTTCCTATTGTGTTAATTCCGATGCGATTTCTGTATTTCATCGTCAATAAGAAGGTCCAAGGGTTACAGAAAACCTGAAGTGAAGCATCGGAATCTATAACTAGTCTCACAGGAATGGTTCAAATCATAGTCAGTAAGAAGAGTCGGTCTTCTTGTACTTAAGTCGGCATTGTGCCTCTTGTATTTAATTCCGATGCAATTTCTGTGTTTCATCGTCAATAAGAAGGTCAGAGGGATACAGTAAACCTGAAGTGACGCATCGGAATCTATAACTAGAGTCACAGGAGTGGTTCAAAGCATAGACAGTAAGAAGGGTCAGTCTTCTTGCACTTATGTCGGCATTGTGCGTTTTGTATTTAATTCCAATGTAATTTCTGTGTTTCATCGTCAATAAGAAGGGCCAAGGGATACAGTAAACCTGAAGTGAAGCATCGGAATCTATAACTAGTGTCACAGGAATGGTTCAAAACATAGACAGTAAGAAAAGTCAGTCGTCTTGTACTTAAGTCGGCATTGTGCTTTTTCTATTTAATTCCGATGCAATTTCTGTGTTTCATCGTCAATAAGAAGGTCAGAGGGATACAGTAAACCTGAAGTGAAGCATCCGTATCTATAACAAGTGTCACATGAATGGTTCAAAACATAGTCAGTAAAAGAAGTCAGTCTTCATGTGCTTAAGTCGGCATTGTGCCTTTTGTATTTAATTCCGAGGCAATTTCTGTGTTTCATCGTCCACAAGAAGGTCCAAGGGATACAGTAAACCTGAAGTGAAGCATAGGAATCTATAACTTGTGTCACAGGAATGGTTCAAAACATAGACAGTAGGAAGAGTCAGTCTTCTTGTACTGAAGTCGGCATTGTGCCTTTTGTATTTAATTCCGATGCAATTTCTGTGTTTCATCGTCAAAAAGGAGGTCAAAGGGATACACTAAACCTTAAGTGAAGCATCGGAATCTATAGCTAGTGTCACAGGAATGGTTCAAAACATAGTCAGTAAGAAGAGTCAGTCTCCTTGTCCTTAAGTCGGCATTGTGCCTTTTGTATTTAATTCCGATGCAATTTCTGTGTTTCATCGTCAATAAGAAGGTCCAAGGGATACAGTAAAACTGGAGTGAAGCATCGGAACCTATAACTAGTGTCACAGGAATGGTTCAAAACATAGACATTAAGAAGAGTCAGTCTTCTTGCACTTAAGTCGGCATTGTGCCTTTTGTATTTAATTCCGATGCAATTTCTGCGTTTCATCGTCAATAAGAAGGTCCAAGGGATAAAGTAAACCTCAAGTGAAGCATCGGAATCTATAACTGGTGTCACAGGAATGGTTCAAACATAGTCAGTAGGAAGAGTCGGTCTTCATGTACTTAAGTCGGCATTGTGCTTTTTGTATTTAATTCCGATGCAATTTCTGTGTTTCATCGTCAAGAAGAAGGGTCCAAGGGATACAGTAAACCTGAAGTGAAGCATCGGAATCTATAACTATTGTCACAAGAATGGTTCAAAACGTAGACAGTAGGAAGAGTCAGTCTTCTTGTACTTCGGTTGGCATTGTGCCTTTTGTATTTAATTCCGATGCAATTTCTGTGTTTCATCGTCAATAACAAGGTCCAAGGGATACAGTGAACCTGAAGTGAAGCATCGGAATCTATTACTAGTGTCACAGGAATGGTTCAAACATAGACAGTAAGAAGAGTCAGTCTTCTTGTACTTAAGTCGGCATTGCGCCTTTTGTATTTAATTCCGATGCAATTTCTGTGTTTCATCGTCAATAAGAAGGTCAGAGGGATACAGTAAACCTGAAGGGAAGCATCGCAATCTATAACTAGTCTCACAGGAATGGTTCAAAACATAGTCAGTAAGAGGAGTCAGTCTTTTTGTACTTAAGTCGGCAGTGTTCCTATTGTGTTAATTCCGATGCGATTTCTGTATTTCATCGTGAATAAGAAGGTCCAAGGGATACAGTAAACCTGAAGTGAAGCATCGGAATCTATAACTAGTGTCACAGGAATGGTTCAGAACATAGACAGTAAGATGAGTCAGTCTTCTTGTACTTAAGTCGGCATTGTGCCTTTTGTATTTAATTCCGATGCAATTTCTGTGTTTCATCGTCAATAAGAAGGTCCAAGGGATACAGTAAACCTCAAGTGAAGCATCGGAATCTATAACTAGTGTCACAGGAATGGTTCAGAACATAGACAGTAAGATGAGTCAGTCTTCTTGTACTTAAGTCGGCATTGTGACTTTTGTATTTAATTCCGATGCAATTTCTGTGCTTCATCGTCAATATGAGGTCCAAGGGATACAGTTAACCTGAAGGGAAGCATCGCAATCTATAACTAGTCTCACAGGAATGGTTCAAATCATAGTCACTAAGAAGAGTCAGTCTTTTTGTACTTAAGTCGGCATTGTGCCTCTTGTATTTAATTCCGATGCAATTTCTGTGTTTCATCGTCAATAAGAAGGTCAGAGGGATACAGTAAACCTGAAGTGACGCATCGGAATCTATAACTAGTGTCACAGGAATGGTTCAAATCATAGTCAGTAGCAAGCGTCGGTCTTCATGTACGTAAGTCGTCATTGTGCCTTTTGTATTTAGATCCGATGCAATTTCTGTGTTTCATCGTCAATAAGATGGTCCTAGGGATACACCAAACCTGAAGTGAAGCATCGGAATATATGACTAGTGTCACAGGAATGGTTCAAATCATAGTGAAAAGGAAGTGTCGGTCTTCATGTACTTAAGTCGGCATTGTGCCTTTTGTATTTAATTCTGAGGCAATTTCTGTGTTTCATCGTCAATAAGAAGGTCCAAGGGATACAGTAAACCTGAAGTGAAGCATCGGAATCTGAAACTAGTGTCACAGGAATGGTTCAAAGCATAGAGAGTAGGAAGAGTCAGTCTTCTTCTACTTAAGTCGGCATTGCGCCTTTCCTATTTAATTCCGATGCAATTTCTGTGTATCATCGTCAAAAAGTAGGTCACAGGGGTACAGTAAAGCTGAAGTGAAGCATCGGAATCTATAACTAACGTTACAGGAATGGTTCACAACATAGTCAGTAAAAGGAGTCAGTCTTCTTGGACTTAAGTCGGCATTGTGCCTTTTGTATTTAATTCCGAGGCAATTTCTTTGTTTCATCGTCAATAAGATGGTCCAAGGGATACAGTAAACCTGAAGTGAAGCATCGGAATCTATAACTAGTGTCACAGGAATGGTTCAAAACATAGACAGTAGGAAGAGTCAGTCTTCTTGTACTTAAGTTGGCATTGCGCCTTTTCTATTTAATTCCGATGCAATTTCTGTGTTTCATCGTCAAAAAGTAGGTCACATTGGTACAGTAAAGCTGAAGTGAAGCATCGGAATCTATAACTAGTGTCACAGGAATGGTTCAAAACATAGTCAGTAAGAGGAGTCAGTCTTTTTGTACTTAAGTCGGCTGTGTGCCTATTGTGTTAATTCCGATGCGATTTCTGTATTTCATCGTCAATAAGAAGGTCCAAGGGATACAGTAAACCTGAAGTGAAGCATCGGAATCTGTAACTAGTGTCACAGGAATGGTTCAAAACATAGTCAGTAAGAGGAGTCAGTCTTTTTGTACTTAAGTCGGCAGTGTTCCTATTGTGTTAATTCCGATGCGATTTCTGTATTTCATCGTCAATAAGAAGGTCCAAGGGATACAGTAAACCTTAAGTGAAGCATCGTAATCCATATCTAGTGTCACAGGAATGGTTCAGAACATAGACAGTAAGATGAGCCAGTCTTCTTGTGCTGAAGTCGGCATTGTGCCTTTTGTATTTAATTCCGATGCAATTTCTGTGTTTCATCGTCAATAAGAAGGTCCAAGGGATACAGTAAACCTGGAGTGAAGCGTCGGAATCTATAACTAGTGTCACAGGAATGGTTCAGAACATAGACAGTAAGATGAGTCAGTCTTCTTGTACTTAAGTCGGCATTGTGCCTTTTGCATTCAATTCCTATGCTATTTCTGTGTTTCATCGTCAATACGAAGGTCCAAGGTATACAGTAAACCTCAAGTGAAGCATCGGAATCTATAACTGGTGTCACAGGAATGGTTCAAATCATAGTCAGTAGGAAGTGTCGGTTTTCATGTACTTAAGTCGGCATTGTGCCTTTTGTATTTAATTCTGATGCAATTTCTGTGTTTCGTCGTCAATAAGAAGGTCAGAGGGATACAGTAAACCTGAAGGGAAGCATCGCAATCTATAACAAGTATCACAGGAATGGTTCAAATCATAGTCAGTAAGAAGAATCAGTCTTCTTCTACTTAAGTCGGCATTGTGCCTCTTGTATTTAATTCCGATGCAATTTCTGTGTTTCATCGTCAATAAGAAGGTCAGAGGAATACAGTCAACCTGAAGTGACGCATCGGAATCTATAACTAGTGTCACAGGAATGGTTCAAATCATAGTCAAAAGGAAGTGTCGGTCTTCATGTACTTAAGTCGGCATTGTGAATTTTGTATTTAATTCCGATGCAATTTCTGTGTTTCATCGTCAATAAGAAGGTGAGAGGGATACAGTAAAACTGAAGTGAAGCATCGGAATCTATAACTAGTGTCACAGGAATGGTTCAGATCATTGACAGTGAGATGAGTCAGTCTTCTTGTACTTAAGTCGGCATTGTGCCTTTTGCATTTAATTCCGATGCAATTTCTGTGTTTCATCGTCAATAAGAAGGTCCAAGGGATACAGTAAACCTCAAGTGAAGCATCGGAATCTATAACTAGTGTCACAGGAATGGTTCAAAACATAGTCAGTAGGAAGAGTCGGTCTTCATGTACTTAAGTCGGCATTGTGCCTTTTGTATTTAATTCCGATGCAATTTCTGTGCTTCATCGTCAAGAAGAAGGTCCAAGGGATACAGTAAACCTGGAGTGAAGCGTCGGAATATATAACTAGTGTCACAGGAATGGTTCAGAACATAGACAGTAAGATGAGTCAGTCTTCTTGTACTTAAGTCGGCATTGTGCCTTTTGCATTTAATTCCGATGCAATTTCTGTGTTTCATCGTCAATAAGAAGGTCCAAGGGATACAGTAAACCTCAAGAGAAGCATCGGAATCTATAACTAGTGTCACAGGAATGGTTCAAATCATAGTCAGTAGGAAGTGTCGGTCCTCATGTACTTAAGTCGGCATTGTGCCTTTTGTATTTAATTCCGATGCAATTTCTGTGTTTCATCGTCAATAAGAAGGTCAGAGGGATACAGTAAACCTGAAGTGAAGCATCCGAATCTATAACTAGTGTCACATGAATGGTTCAAAACATAGTCATTAAAAGGAGTCAGTCTTCTTGTACTTAAGTCGGCATTGTGAATTTTGTATTTAATTCCGAGGCAATTTCTGTGTTTCATCGTCAATAAGAAGGTCCAAGGGAAACAGTAAACCTGGAGTGAAGCGTCGGAATCTATAACTAGTGTCACAGGAATGGTTCACAACATAGACAGTAAGAAAAGTCAGTCGTCTTGTACTTAAGTCGGCATTGTGCTTTTTCTATTTAATTCCGATGCAATTTCTGTGTTTCATCGTCAATAAGAAGGTCAGAGGGATACAGTAAACCTGAAGTGAAGCATCCGAATCTATAACTAGTGTCACATGAATGGTTCAAAACATAGTCAGTAAAAGGAGTCAGTCTTCTTGTACTTAAGTCGGCATTGTGAATTTTGTATTTAATTCCGAGGCAATTTCTGTGTTTCATCGTCAATAAGAAGGTCCAAGGGATACAGTAAACCTGAAGTGAAGCATCGGATTCTATAACTAGTGTCACAGGAATGGTTCAAAACATAGACAGTAGGAAGAGTCAGTCTTCTTGTACTTAAGTCGGCATTGTGCCTTTTCTATTTAATTCCGATGCAATTTCCGTGTTTCATCGTCAAAAAGTTGGTCAGAGGGGTACAGTAAAGCTGAAGTGAAGCATCGGAATCTATAACTAGTGTCACAGGAATGGTTCAAAACATAGTCAGCAAGAGGAGTCAGTCTTTTTGTACTTAAGTCGGCAGTGTTCCTATTGTGTTAATTCCGATGGGATTTCTGTATTTCATCGTCAATAAGAAGGTCCAAGGGGTACAGTAAACCTGAAGTGAAGCATCGGAATCTATAACTAGTGTCACAGGAATGGTTCAGAACATAGACAGTAAGATGAGTCAGTCTTCTTGTACTTAAGTCGGCATTGTGAATTTTGTATTTAATTCCGATGCAAATTCTGTGTTTCATCGTCAATAAGAAGGTCAGAGGGATACAGTAAACCTGAAGTGACGCATCGGAATCTATAACTAGAGTCACAGGAATGGTTCAAAGCATAGACAGTGAGAGGGGTCAGTCTTCTTGCACTTATGTCGGCATTGTGCCTTTTGTATTTAATTCAAATGCAATTTCTGTGTTTCATCGTCAATAAGAAGGTCCAAGCGATACAGTAAACCTGAAGTGAAGCATCGGAATCTATAACTAGTGTCACAGGAATGGTTCAAATCATAGACAGTAAGAAAAGTCAGTCGTACTTAAGTCGGCATTGTGCTTTTTCTATTTAATTCCGATGCAATTTCTGTGTTTCATCGTCAATAAGAAGGTCAGAGGGATACAGTAAACCTGAAGTGAAGCATCCGAATCTATAACTAGTGTCACATGAATGGTTCAAAACATAGTCAGTAAAAGGAGTCAGTCTTCTTGTACTTAAATCGGCATTGTGCGTTTTGTATTTAATTCCGAAGCAATTTCTGTGTTTCATCGTCAATAAGAAGGTCCAAGGTATACAGTAAACCTTAAGTGAAGCATCGGAATCTATAACGTGTGTCACAGGAATGGTTCTAAACATAGACAGTAGGAAGAGTCAGTCTTCTTGTACTTAATTCGGCATTGTGCCTTTTGTATTTAATTCCGATGCAATTTCTGTGTTCCATCGTCAAAAAGGAGGTCAGAGGGATACACTAAACCATAAGTGAAGCATCGGAATCTATAGCTAGTGTCACAGGAATGGTTCAAAGCATAGTCAGTAAGAAGAGTCAGTCTCCTTGTCCTTAAGTCGGCATTGTGCCTTTTGTATTTAATTCCGATGCAATTTCTGTGTTTCATCGTCAATAAGAAGGTCCAAGGGATACAGTAAAACTGGAGTGAAGCATCGGAATCTATAACTAGTGTCACAGGAATGGTTCAAAACATAGCCATTACGAAGAGTCAGTCTTCTTGCACTTAAGTCGGCATTGTGCCTTTTGTATATAATTCCGATGCAATTTCTGTGTTTCATCGTCAATAAGAAGGTCCAAGGGATACAGTAAACCTCAAGTGAAGCATCGGAATCTATAACTAGTGTCACAGGAATGGTTCAAATCATAGTCAGCAGGTAGTGTCGGTCTCCATGTACTTAAGTCGGCATTGTGCCTTTTGTATTTAATTCCGATGTAATTTCTGCGTTTCATCGTCAATAAGAAGGTCAGAGGGATACAGTAAACCTGAAGGGAAGCATCGCAATGTATAACTAGTCTCACAGGAATGGTTCAAATCATAGTTAGTAAGAAGAGTCAGTCTTCTTGTACTTAAGTCGGCATTGTGCCTCTTGTATTTAATTCCGATGCAATTTCTGTGTTTCATCGTCAATAAGAAGGTCAGAGGGATACAGTAAACCTGAAGTGACGCATCGGAATCTATAACTAGTGTCACAGGAATGGTTCAAATCATAGTCAAAAGGAAGTGTCGGTCTTCATGTACTGAAGTCGGCATTGTGCCTTTTGTATTTAATTCCGATGCAATTTCTGTGTTTCATCGTCGATAAGAAGGTCAGAGGGATACAGTAAACCTGAAGGGAAACATCGCAATCTATAACTAGTCTCACAGGAATGGTTAAAAACATAGTCAGTAAAAGGAGTCAGTCTTCTTGTACTTAAGTCGGCATTGTGCCTTTTGTATTTAATTCCGAGGCAATTTCTGTGTTTGATCGTCAATAATCAAGGTAAAAGGGATACAGTAAACCTGAAGTGAAGCATCGGAATCTATAACTAGTGTCACAGGAATGGTTCATAACATAGGCAGTAGGAAGAGTCAGTCTACTTGTACTTAAGTCGGCATTGTGCCTTTTCTATTTAATTCCGATGCAACTTCTGTGTTTCATCGTCAAAAAGTAGGTCAGAGGGGTACAGTAAAGCTGAAGTGAAGCATCGGAATCTATAACTAGTGTCACAGGAATGGTTCAAAACTTAGTCAGTAAGAGGAGTCAGTCTTTTTGTACTTCAGTCGGCAGTGTGCCTATTGTGTTAATTCCGATGCGATTTCTGTATTTCAACGTCAATAAGAAGGTCCAAGGTATACAGTAAACCTGAAGTGAAGCATCGGAATCTATAACTAGTGTCACAGGAATGGTTCAAATCATAGTCAGTAAGAGGAGTCAGTCTTTTTGTACTTAAGTCGGCAGTGTTCCTATTGTGATAATTCCGATGCGATTTCTGTATTTCATCGTCAATAAGAATGTCCAAGGGATACAGTAAACCTTAAGTGAAGCATCGTAATCTATATCTACTGTCACAGGAATGGTTCAGAACATAGACAGTAAGATGAGTCAGTCTTCTTGTACTGAAGTCGGCATTGTGCCTTTTCTATTTAATTCCGATGCAATTTCTGTGTTTCATCGTCAGTAAGAAGGTCCAAGGGATACAGTAAACCTGGAGTGAAGCGTCGGAATCTATAACTAGTGTCACAGGAATGGTTCAGAACATAGACAGTAAGATGAGTCAGTCTTCTTGTACTTAAGTCGGCATTGTGCCTTTTGCATTCAATTCCTATGCTATTTCTGTGTTTCATCGTCAATAGGTAGGTCCAAGGTATACAGTAAACCTCAAGTGAAGCATCGGAATCTATAACTGGTGTCACAGGAATGGTTCAATTCATAGTCAGTAGGAAGTGTCGGTCTTCATGTACTTAAGTCGGCATTGTGCCTTTTGTATTTAATTCCGATGCAATTTCTGTGTTTCATCGTCAATAAGAAGGTCAGAGGGATACAGTTAACCTGAAGGGAAGCATCGCAATCTATAACTAGTCTCACAGGAATGGTTCAAATCATAGTCAGTAAGAAGAGTCAGTCTTCTTGTACTTAAGTCGGCATTGTGCCTCTTGTATTTAATTCCGATGCAATTTCTGTGTTTCATCGTCAATAAGAAGGTCAGAGGGATACAGTAAACTTGAAGTGACGCATCGGAATCTATAACTAGTGTCACAGGAATGGTTTAAATCATAGTCAGTAGGAAGTGTCGGTCTTCATGTACGTAAGTCGGCATTGTGCCTTTTGTATTTAATTCCGATGCAATTTCTGTGTTTCATCGTCAATAAGAACGTCAGAGGGATACAGTAAACCTGAGGTGAAGCATCGCAATCTATAACTAGTCTCACAGGAATGGTTCAAAACATTGTAAGTAAAAGGAGTCAGTCTTCTTGTACTTAAGCCGGCATAGTGCCTTTTGTATTTAATTCCGAGGCAATTTCTGTGTTTCATCGTCGATAAGAAGGTCCAAGGGATACAGTAAGCCTCAAGTGAAACATCGGAATCTATAACTAGTGTCACAGGAATGGTTCAAATCATAGTCAGTAGGAAGTGTCGGTCTTCATGTACTTAAGTCGTCATTGTGCCTTTTGTATTTATTTCCGATGTAATTTCCGTGTTTCATCGTCTATAAGAAGGTCAGATTGATACAGTAAACCTGAAGGGAAGCATCGCAATCTATAACTAGTCTCACAGGAATGGTTCAAATCATAGTCAGTAAGAAGAATCAGTCTTCATCTACTTAAGACGGCATTGTGCCTCTTGTATTTAATTCCGAAGCAATTTCTGTGTTTCATCGTCAATAAGAAGGTCAGAGGAATACAGTCAACCTGAAGTGACGCATCGGAATCTATAACTAGTGTCACAGGAATGGTTCAAATCATAGTCAAAAGGAAGTGTCGGTCTTCATGTACTTAAGTCGGCATTGTGCCTTTTGTATTTAATTCCGATGCAATTTCTGTGTTTCATCGTCAATAAGAAGGTCAGAGGGATACAGTAAACCTGAAGGGAAACATCGCAATCTATAACTAGTCTCACAGGAATGGTTCAAAACATAGTCAGTAAAAGGAGTCAGTCCTCTTGTACTTGAGTCGGCATTGTGCCTTTTGTATTTAATTCCGAGGCAATTTCCGTGTTTCATCGTCAATAAGAAGGTCCAAGGGATACAGTAAACCTGAAGTGAAGCATCGGAATCTATAACTAGTGTCACAGGAATGGTTCAAAACATAGACAGTAGGAAGAGACAGTCTTCTTGTACTTAAGTCGGCAATGTGCCTTTTCTATTTGATTCCGATGCAATTTCTGTGTTTCATCGTCAAAAAGTAGGTCAGAGGGGTATAGTAAAGCTGAAGTGAAGCATCGGAATCTATAACTAGTGTCACAGGAATGGTTCAAATCATAGTCTGTAAGAAGAGTCAGTCTTTTTGTACTTAAGTTGGCAGTGTTCTTATTGTGTTAATTCCGATGCGATTTCTGTATTTCATCGTCAATAAGAAGGTCCAAGGGATACAGTAAACCTTAAGTGAAGCATCGTAATCTATATCTAGTGTCACAGGAATGGTTCAGAACATAGACAGTAAGATGAGTCAGTCTTCTTGTACTGAAGTCGGCATTGTGCCTTTTGTATTTAATTCCGATGCAATTTCTGTGTTACATCGTCAATAAGAAGGTCCAAGGGATACAGTAAACCTTAGGTGAAGCATCGGAATCTATAACTAGTCTATCAGGAATGGTTCAAATCATAGTCAGTAAGAAGAGTCAGTCTTCTTGTACTTAAGTCGGCATTGTGCCTCTTGTATTTAACTCCGATGCAATTTCTGTGTTTCATCGTCAATAAGAAGGTCAGAGGGATACAGTAAACCTCAAGTGAAGCATCGGAATCTATAACTAGTGTCACAGGAATGGTTCAAAACATAGTCAGTAAGAAGAGTCGGTCTTCATGTACTTAAGTCGGCATTGTGGCTTTTGTATTTAATTCCGATGCAATTTCTGTGTTTCATCGTCAATAAGAAGGTCCAAGGTATACAGTAAACCTGGAGTGAAGCGTCGGAATCTATAACTAGTGTCACAGGAATGGTTCAGAACATAGACAGTAAGATGAGTCAGTCTTCTTGTACTTAAGTCGGCATTGTGCCTTTTGCATTCAATTCCTATGCTATTTCTGTGTTTCATCGTCAATAGGAAGGTCCAAGGTATACAGTAAACCTCAAGTGGAGCATCGGAATCTATAACTGGTGTCACAGGAATGGTTCAAATCATTGTCAGTAGGAAGTGTCGGTCTTCATGTACTTAAGTCGGCATTGTGCCTTTTGTATTTGATTCCGATGCAATTTCTGTGTTTCATCGTCAATAAGAAAGTCAGAAGGATACAGTTAACCTGAAGGGAAGCATCGCAATCTATAACTAGTCTAACAGGAATGGTTCAAATCATAGTCAGTAAGAAGAGTCAGTCTTCTTGTACTTACGTCGGCATTGTGCCTCTTGTATTTAATTCCGATGCAATTTCTGTGTTTCATCGTCAATAAGAAGGTCAGAGGGATACAGTAAACCTGAAGGGAAAAATCGCAATCTATAACTAGTCTCACAGGAATGGTTCAAAACATAGTCAGTTAAAGGAGTCAGTCCTCTTGTACTTAAGTCGGCATTGTGCCTTTTGTATTTAATTCCGAGGCAATTTCTGTGTTTCATCGTCAATAAGAAGGTCCAAGGGATACAGTAAACCTGAAGTGAAGCATCGGAATCTATAACTAGTGTCACAGGAATGGTTCAAAACATAGACAGTAGGAAGAGACAGTCTTCTTGTACTTAAGTCGGCATTGTGCCTTTTCTATTTAATTCCGATGCAATTTCTGTGTTTCATCGTCAAAAAGTAGATCAGAGGGGTATAGTAAAGCTGAAGTGAAGCATCGGAATCTATAACTAGTGTCACAGGAATGGTTCAAAACATAGTCAGTAAGAGGAGTCAGTCTTTTTGTACTTAAGTCGGCAGTGTGCCAATTGTGTTAATTCCGATGCGCTTTCTGTATTTCATCGTCAATAAGAAGGTCCAAGGGATACAGTAAACCTGAAGTGAAGCATCGGAATCTATAACTAGTGTCACAGGAATGGTTCAGAACATAGACAGTAAGATGAGTCAGTCTTCTTGTACTTAAGTCGGCATTGTGCTTTTTCTATTTAATTCCGATGCAATTTCTGTGTTTCATCGACAATAAGAAGGTCAGAGGGATACAGTAAACCTGAAGTGAAGCATCCGAATCTATAACTAGTGTCACATGAATGGTTCAAAACATAGTCAGTAAAAGGAGTCAGTCTTCTTGTACTTAAGTCGGCATTGTGCCTTTTGTTTTTAATTCCTATGCAATTTCTGTGTTTCATCGTCAATAAGAAGGTCAGAGGGATACAGTAAAGCTGAAGGGAAAAATCGCAATCTATAACTAGTCTCACAGGAATGGTTCAAAACATAGTCAGTTAAAGGAGTCAGTCCTCTTGTACTTAAGTCGGCATTGCGCCTTTTTAATTCCGATGCAATTTCTGTGTTTCATCGTCAAAAAGTAGGTCACAGGGGTACAGTAAAGCTGAAGTGAAGTATCGGAATCTATAACTAACGTTACAGGAATGGTTCAAAACATAGTCAGTAAAAGGAGTCAGTCTTCTTGGACTTAAGTCGGCATTGTGCCTTTTGTATTTAATTCCGAGGCAATTTCTTTGTTTCATCGTCAATAAGATGGTCCAAGGGATACAGTAAACCTGAAGTGAAGCATCGGAATCTATAACTAGTGTCACAGGAATGGTTCAAAACATAGACAGTAGGAAGAGTCAGTCTTCTTGTACTTAAGTCGGCATTGCGCCTTTTCTATTTAATTACGATGCAATTTCTGTGTTTCATCGTCAAAAAGTAGGTCACAGGGGTACAGTAAAGCTGAAGTGAAGCATCGGAATCTATAACTAGTGTCACAGGAATGGTTCAAAACATAGTCAGTAAGAGGAGTCAGTCTTTTTGTACTTAAGTCGGCAGTGTGCCTATTGTGTTAATTCCGATGCGATTTCTGTATTTCATCGTCAATATGAAGGTCCAAGGGATACAGTAAACCTGAAGTGAAGCATCGGAATCTGTAACTAGTGTCACAGGAATGGTTCAAAACATAGTCAGTAAGAGGAGTCAGTCTTTTTGTACTTAAGTCGGCAGTGTTCCTATTGTGTTAATTCCGATGCGATTTCTGTATTTCATCGTCAATAAGAAGGTCCAAGGGATACAGTAAACCTTAAGTGAAGCATCGTAATCCATATCTAGTGTCACAGGAATGGTTCAGAACATAGACAGTAAGATGAGTCAGTCTTCTTGTGCTGAAGTCGGCATTGTGCCTTTTGTATTTATTTCCGATGCAATTTCTGTGTTTCATCGTCAATAAGAAGGTCCAAGGGATACAGTAAACCTGGAGTGAAGCGTCGGAATCTATAACTAGTGTCACAGGAATGGTTCAGAACATAGACAGTAAGATGAGTCAGTCTTCTTGTACTTAAGTCGGCATTGTGCCTTTTGCATTCAATTCCTATGCTATTTCTGTGTTTCATCGTCAATAGGAAGGTCCAAGGTATACAGTAAACCTCAAGTGAAGCATCGGAATCTAAAACTGGTGTCACAGGAATGGTTCAAATCATAGTCAGTAGGAAGTGTCGGTTTTCATGTACTTAAGTCGGCATTGTGCCTTTTGTATTTAATTCCGAGGCAATTTCTTTGTTTCATCGTCAATAAGATGGTCCAAGGGATACAGTAAACCTGAAGTGAAGCATCGGAATCTATAACTAGTGTCACAGGAATGGTTCAAAACATAGACAGTAGGAAGAGTCAGTCTTCTTGTACTTAAGTCGGCATTGCGCCTTTTCTATTTAATTACGATGCAATTTCTGTGTTTCATCGTCAAAAAGTAGGTCACAGGGGTACAGTAAAGCTGAAGTGAAGCATCGGAATCTATAACTAGTGTCACAGGAATGGTTCAGAACATAGACAGTAAGATGAGTCAGTCTTCTTGTACTTAAGTCGGCATTGTGCCTTTTGCATTCAATTCCTATGCTATTTCTGTGTTTCATCGTCAATAGGAAGGTCCAAGGTATACAGTAAACCTCAAGTGAAGCATCGGAATCTAAAACTGGTGTCACAGGAATGGTTCAAATCATAGTCAGTAGGAAGTGTCGGTTTTCATGTACTTAAGTCGGCATTGTGCCTTTTGTATTTAATTCTGATGCAATTTCTGTGTTTCGTCGTCAATAAGAAGGTCAGAGGGATACAGTAAACCTGAGGTGAAGCATCGCAATCTATAACTAGTCTCACAGGAATGGTTCAAAACATTCTAAGTAAAAGGAGTCAGTCTTCTTGTACTTAAGTCGGCATTGTGCTTTTTGTATTTAATTCCAAGGCAATTTCTGTGTTTCATCGTCGATAAGAAGGTCCAAGGGATACAGTAAACCTCAAGTGAAGCATCGGAATCTATAACTAGTGTCACAAGAATGGTTCAAACATAGTCAGTAGGAAGTGTCGGTCTTCATGTACGTAAGTCGTCATTATGCATTTTGTATTTAATTCCGATGTAATTTCTGTGTTTCATCGTCAATAAGAAGGTCTGAGGGATACAGTAAACCTGAAGGGAAGCATCGCAATCCATAACAAGTATCACAGGAATGGTTCAAATCATAGTCAGTAAGAAGAATCAGTCTTCTTCTACTTAAGTCGGCATTGTGCCTCTTGTATTTAATTCCGATGCAATTTCTGTGTTTCATCGTCAATAAGAAGGTCAGAGGACTACAGTCAACCTGAAGTGACGCATCGGAATCTATAACTAGTGTCACAGGAATGGTTCAAATCATAGTCAAAAGGAAGTGTCGGTCTTCATGTACTTAAGTCGGCATTGTGAATTTGTATTTAATTCCGATGCAATTTCTGTGTTTCATCATCAATAAGAAGGTGAGAGGGATACAGTAAAACTGAAGTGAAGCATCGGAATCTATAACTAGTGTCACAGGAATGGTTCAGATCATAGACAGTGAGATGAGTCAGTCTTCTTGTACTTAAGTCGGCATTGTGCCTTTTGCATTTAATTCCGATGCAATTTCTGTGTTTCATCGTCAATAAGAAGGTCCAAGGGATACAGTAAACCTCAAGTGAAGCATCGGAATCTATAACTAGTGTCACAGGAATGGTTCAAAACATAGTCAGTAGGAAGAGTCGGTCTTCATGTACTTAAGTCGGCATTGTGCCTTTTGTATTTAATTCCGATGCAATTTCTGTGCTTCATCGTCAAGAAGAAGGTCCAAGGGATACAGTAAACCTGGAGTGAAGCGTCGGAATATATAACTAGTGTCACAGGAATGGTTCAGAACATAGACAGTAAGATGAGTCAGTCTTCTTGTACTTAAGTCGGCATTGTGCCTTTTGCATTTAATTCCGATGCAATTTCTGTGTTTCATCGTCAATAAGAAGGTCCAAGGGATACAGTAAACCTCAAGAGAAGCATCGGAATCTATAACTAGTGTCACAGGAATGGTTCAAATCATAGTCAGTAGGAAGTGTCGGTCCTCATGTATTTAAGTCAGCATTGTGCCTTTTGTATTTAATTCCGATGCAATTTCTGTGTTTCATCGTCAATAAGAAGGTCCAAGGGAAACAGTAAACCTGGAGTGAAGCGTCGGAATCTATAACTAGTGTCACAGGAATGGTTCACAACATAGACACTATGAAAAGTCAGTCGTCTTGTACTTAATTCGGCATTGTGCTTTTTCTATTTAATTCCGATGCAATTTCTGTGTTTCATCGTCAATAAGAAGGTCAGAGGGATACAGTAAACCTGAGGTGAAGCATCGGAATCTATAACTAGTGTCACAGGAATGGTTCAAAACATAGTCAGCAAGAGGAGTCAGTCTTTTTGTACTTAAGTCGGCAGTGTTCCTATTGTGTTAATTCCGATTGGATTTCTGTATTTCATCGTCAATAAGAAGGTCCAAGGGGTACAGTAAACCTGAAGTGAAGCATCGGAATCTATAACTAGTGTCACAGGAATGGTTCAGAACATAGACAGTAAGATGAGTCAGTCTTCTTGTACTTAAGTCGGCATTGTGCCTTTTGTATTTAATTCCGATGCAATTTCTGTGTTTCATCGTCAATAAGAAGGTCAGAGGGATACAGTAAACCTGAAGTGACGCATCGGAATCTATAACTAGAGTCACAGGAATGGTTCAAATCATAGACAGTGAGAAGGGTCAGTCTTCTTGCACTTATGTCGGCATTGTGCCTTTTGTATTTAATTCAAATGCAATTTCTGTGTTTCATCGTCAATAAGAAGGTCCAAGCGATACAGTAAACCTGAAGTGAAGCATCGGAATCTATAACTAGTGCCACAGGAATGGTTCAAATCATAGACAGTAACAAAAGTCAGTCGTACTTAAGTCGGCATTGTGCTTTTTCTATTTAATTCCGATGCAATTTCTGTGTTTCATCGTCAATAAGAAGGTCAGAGGGATACAGTAGACCTGAAGTGAAGCATCCGAATCTATAACTAGTGTCACATGAATGGTTCAAAACATAGTCAGTAAAAGGAGTCAGTCTTCTTGTACTTAAATCGGCATTGTGCGTTTTGTATTTAATTCCGAGGCAATTTCTGTATTTCATCGTCAATAAGAAGGTCCAAGGTATACAGTAAACCTTAAGTGAAGCATCGGAATCTATAACGTGTGTCACAGGAATGGTTCTAAACATAGACAGTAGGAAGAGTCAGTCTTCTTGTACTTAAGTCGGCATTGTGCCTTTTGTATTTAATTCCGATGCAATTTCTGTGTTCCATCGTCAAAAAGGAGGTCAGAGGGATACAGTAAAGCTGAAGTGAAGCATCGGAATCTATAACTAGTGTCACAGGAATGGTTCAAAACATAGTCAGTAAGAGGAGTCAGTCTTTTTGTACTTAAGTCGGCAGTGTGCCTATTGTGTTAATTCCGATGCGATTTCTGTATTTCATCGTCAATAAGAAGGTCCAAGGTATACAGTAAACCTTAAGTGAAGCATCGGAATCTATAACGTGTGTCACAGGAATGGTTCTAAACATAGACAGTAGGAAGAGTCAGTCTTCTTGTACTTAAGTCGGCATTGTGCCTTTTGTATTTAATTCCGATGCAATTTCTGTGTTCCATCGTCAAAAAGGAGGTCAGAGGGATACACTAAACCATAAGTGAAGCATCGGAATCTATAGCTAGTGTCACAGGAATGGTTCAAAGCATAGTCAGTAAGAAGAGTCAGTCTCCTTGTCCTTAAGTCGGCATTGTGCCTTTTGTATTTAATTCCGATGCAATTTCTGTGTTTCATCGTCAATAAGAAGGTCCAAGGGATACAGTAAAACTGGAGTGAAGCATCGGAATCTATAACTAGTGTCACAGGAATGGTTCAAAACATAGCCATTACGAAGAGTCAGTCTTCTTGCACTTAAGTCGGCATTGTGCCTTTTGTATATAATTCCGATGCAATTTCTGTGTTTCATCGTCAATAAGAAGGTCCAAGGGATACAGTAAACCTCAAGTGAAGCATCGGAATCTATAACTAGTGTCACAGGAATGGTTCAGATCATAGACAGCAGGTAGTGTCGGTCTCCATGTACTTAAGTCGGCATTGTGCCTTTTGTATTTAATTCCGATGTAATTTCTGCGTTTCATCGTCAACAAGAAGGTCAGAGGGATACAGTAAACCTGAAGGGAAGCATCGCAATGTATAACTAGTCTCACAGGAATGGTTCAAATCATAGTTAGTAAGAAGAGTCAGTCTTCTTGTACTTAAGTCGGCATTGTGACTCTTGTATTTAATTCCGATGCAATTTGTGTGTTTCATCGTCAATAAGAAGGTCAGAGGGATACAGTAAACCTGAAGTGACGCATCGGAATCTATAACTAGTGTCACAGGAATGGTTCAAATCATAGTCAAAAGGAAGTGTCGGTCTTCATGTACTGAAGTCGGCATTGTGCCTTTTGTATTTAATTCCGATGCAATTTCTGTGTTTCATCGTCGATAAGAAGGTCAGAGGGATACAGTAAACCTGAAGGGAAACATCGCAATCTATAACTAGTCTCACAGGAATGGTTAAAAACATAGTCAGTAAAAGGAGTCAGTCTTCTTGTACTTAAGTCGGCATTGTGCCTTTTGTATTTATTTCCGAGGCAATTTCTGTGCTTCATCGTCAATAATCAAGGTAAAAGGGATACAGTAAACCTGAAGTGAAGCATCGGAATCTATAACTAGTGTCACAGGAATGGTTCAAAACATAGGCAGTAGGAAGAGTCAGTCTTCTTGTACTTAAGTCGGCATTGTGCCTTTTCTATTTAATTCCGATGCAACTTCTGTGTTTCATCGTCAAAAAGTAGGTCAGAGGGGTACAGTAAAGCTGAAGTGAAGCATCGGAATCTATAACTAGTGTCACAGGAATGGTTCAAAACTTAGTCAGTAAGAGGAGTCAGTCATTTTGTACTTCAGTCGGCAGTGTGCCTATTGTGTTAATTCCGATGCGATATCTGTATTTCATCGTCAATAAGAAGGTCCAAGGTATACAGTAAACCTGAAGTGAAGCATCGGAATCTATAACTAGTGTCACAGGAATGGTTCAAATCATAGTCAGTAAGAGGAGTCAGTCTTTTTATACTTAAGTCGGCAGTGTTCCTATTGTGATAATTCCGATGCGATTTCTGTATTTCATCGTCAATAAGAATGTCCAAGGGATACAGGAAACCTTAAGTGAAGCATCGTAATCTATATCTAGTGTCACAGGAATGGTTCAGAACATAGACAGTAAGATGAGTCAGTCTTCTTGTACTGAAGTCGGCATTGTGCCTTTTGTATTTAATTCCGATGCAATTTCTGTGTTTCATCGTCAGTAAGAAGGTCCAAGGGATACAGTAAACCTCAGGTGAAGCATCGGAATCTATAACTAGTGTCACAGGAATGGTTCAAAACATAGTCAGTAGGAAGAGTCGGTCTTCATGTACTTAAGTCGGCATAGTGCCTTTTGTATTTAATTGCGATGCAATTTCTGTGTTTCATCGTCAATAAGAAGGTCCAAGGGATACAGTAAACCTGGAGTGAAGCGTCGGAATCTATAACTAGTGTCACAGGAATGGTTCAAAACATAGTCAGTAGGAAGTGTCGGTCTTCATGTACTTAAGTCGGCATTGTGCCTCTTGTATTTAATTCCGATGCAATTTCTGTGTTTCATCGTCAATACGAAGGTCAGAGGGATAGAGTTAACCTGAAGGGAAGCATCGCAATCTATAACTAGTCTCACAGGAATGGTTCAAATCATAGTCAGTAAGAAGAGTTAGTCTTCTTGTACTTAAGTCGGCATTGTGCCTCTTGTATTTAATTCCGATGCAATTTCTGTGTTTCATCGTCAATAAGAAGGTCAGAGGGATACAGTAAACTTGAAGTGACGCATCGGAATCTATAACTAGTGTCACAGGAATGGTATAAACCATAGTCAGTAGGAAGTGTCGGTCTTCATGTACGTAAGTCGGCATTGTGCCTTTTGTATTTAATTCCGATGCAATTTCTGTGTTTCATCGTCAATAAGAACGTCAGAGGGATACAGTAAAGCTGAGGTGAAGCATCGCAATCTATAACTAGTCTCACAGGAATGGTTCAAAACATTGTAAGTAAAAGGAGTCAGTCTTCTTGTACTTAAGCCGGCATAGTGCCTTTTGTATTTAATTCCGAGGCAATTTCTGTGTTTCATCGTCGATAAGAAGGTCCAAGGGATACAGTAAACCTCAAGTGAAACATCGGAATCTATAACTAGTGTCACAGGAATGGTTCAAATCATAGTCAGTAGGAAGTGTCGGTCTTCATGTACTTAAGTCGTCATTGTGCCTTTTGTATTTAATTCCGATGTAATTTCTGTGTTTCATCGTCAATAAGAAGGTCCAAGGGAAACAGTAAACCTGGAGTGAAGCGTCGGAATCTATAACTAGTGTCACAGGAATGGTTCACAACATAGACAGTAAGAAAAGTCAGTCGTCTTGTACTTAAGTCGGCATTGTGCTTTTTCTATTTAATTCCGATGCAATTTCTGTGTTTCATCGTCAATAAGAAGGTCAGAGGGATACAGTAAACCTGAAGTGAAGCATCCGAATCTATAACTAGTGTCACATGAATGGTTCAAAACATAGTCAGTAAAAGGAGTCAGTCTTCTTGTACTTAAGTCGGCATTGTGAATTTTGTATTTAATTCCGAGGCAATTTCTGTGTTTCATCGTCAATAAGAAGGTCCAAGGGATACAGTAAACCTGAAGTGAAGCATCGGATTCTATAACTAGTGTCACAGGAATGGTTCAAAACATAGACAGTAGGAAGAGTCAGTCTTCTTGTACTTAAGTCGGCATTGTGCCTTTTCTATTTAATTCCGATGCAATTTCCGTGTTTCATCGTCAAAAAGTTGGTCAGAGGGGTACAGTAAAGCTGAAGTGAAGCATCGGAATCTATAACTAGTGTCACAGGAATGGTTCAAAACATAGTCAGCAAGAGGAGTCAGTCTTTTTGTACTTAAGTCGGCAGTGTTCCTATTGTGTTAATTCCGATGGGATTTCTGTATTTCATCGTCAATAAGAAGGTCCAAGGGGTACAGTAAACCTGAAGTGAAGCATCGGAATCTATAACTAGTGTCACAGGAATGGTTCAGAACATAGACAGTAAGATGAGTCAGTCTTCTTGTACTTAAGTCGGCATTGTGCCTTTTGTATTTAATTCCGATGCAAATTCTGTGTTTCATCGTCAATAAGAAGGTCAGAGGGATACAGTAAACCTGAAGTGACGCATCGGAATCTATAACTAGAGTCACAGGAATGGTTCAAAGCATAGACAGTGAGAGGGGTCAGTCTTCTTGCACTTATGTCGGCATTGTGCCTTTTGTATTTAATTCAAATGCAATTTCTGTGTTTCATCGTCAATAAGAAGGTCCAAGCGATACAGTAAACCTGAAGTGAAGCATCGGAATCTATAACTAGTGTCACAGGAATGGTTCAAATCATAGACAGTAAGAAAAGTCAGTCGTACTTAAGTCGGCATTGTGCTTTTTCTATTTAATTCCGATGCAATTTCTGTGTTTCATCGTCAATAAGAAGGTCAGAGGGATACAGTAAACCTGAAGTGAAGCATCCGAATCTATAACTAGTGTCACATGAATGGTTCAAAACATAGTCAGTAAAAGGAGTCAGTCTTCTTGTACTTAAATCGGCATTGTGCGTTTTGTATTTAATTCCGAAGCAATTTCTGTGTTTCATCGTCAATAAGAAGGTCCAACGTATACAGTAAACCTTAAGTGAAGCATCGGAATCTATAACGTGTGTCACAGGAATGGTTCTAAACATAGACAGTAGGAAGAGTCAGTCTTCTTGTACTTAATTCGGCATTGTGCCTTTTGTATTTAATTCCGATGCAATTTCTGTGTTCCATCGTCAAAAAGGAGGTCAGAGGGATACACTAAACCATAAGTGAAGCATCGGAATCTATAGCTAGTGTCACAGGAATGGTTCAAAGCATAGTCAGTAAGAAGAGTCAGTCTCCTTGTCCTTAAGTCGGCATTGTGCCTTTTGTATTTAATTCCGATGCAATTTCTGTGTTTCATCGTCAATAAGAAGGTCCAAGGGATACAGTAAAACTGGAGTGAAGCATCGGAATCTATAACTAGTGTCACAGGAATGGTTCAAAACATACCCATTACGAAGAGTCAGTCTTCTTGCACTTAAGTCGGCATTGTGCCTTTTGTATATAATTCCGATGCAATTTCTGTGTTTCATCGTCAATAAGAAGGTCCAAGGGATACAGTAAACCTCAAGTGAAGCATCGGAATCTATAACTAGTGTCACAGGAATGGTTCAAATCATAGTCAGCAGGTAGTGTCGGTCTCCATGTACTTAAGTCGGCATTGTGCCTTTTGTATTTAATTCCGATGTAATTTCTGCGTTTCATCGTCAATAAGAAGGTCAGAGGGATACAGTAAACCTGAAGGGAAGCATCGCAATGTATAACTAGTCTCACAGGAATGGTTCAAATCATAGTTAGTAAGAAGAGTCAGTCTTCTTGTACTTAAGTCGGCATTGTGCCTCTTGTATTTAATTCCGATGCAATTTCTGTGTTTCATCGTCAATAAGAAGGTCAGAGGGATACAGTAAACCTGAAGTGACGCATCGGAATCTATAACTAGTGTCACAGGAATGGTTCAAATCATAGTCAAAAGGAAGTGTCGGTCTTCATGTACTGAAGTCGGCATTGTGCCTTTTGTATTTAATTCCGATGCAATTTCTGTGTTTCATCGTCGATAAGAAGGTCAGAGGGATACAGTAAACCTGAAGGGAAACATCGCAATCTATAACTAGTCTCACAGGAATGGTTAAAAACATAGTCAGTAAAAGGAGTCAGTCTTCTTGTACTTAAGTCGGCATTGTGCCTTTTGTATTTAATTCCGAGGCAATTTCTGTGTTTGATCGTCAATAATCAAGGTAAAAGGGATACAGTAAACCTGAAGTGAAGCATCGGAATCTATAACTAGTGTCACAGGAATGGTTCATAACATAGGCAGTAGGAAGAGTCAGTCTACTTGTACTTAAGTCGGCATTGTGCCTTTTCTATTTAATTCCGATGCAACTTCTGTGTTTCATCGTCAAAAAGTAGGTCAGAGGGGTACAGTAAAGCTGAAGTGAAGCATCGGAATCTATAACTAGTGTCACAGGAATGGTTCAAAACTTAGTCAGTAAGAGGAGTCAGTCTTTTTGTACTTCAGTCGGCAGTGTGCCTATTGTGTTAATTCCGATGCGATTTCTGTATTTCAACGTCAATAAGAAGGTCCAAGGTATACAGTAAACCTGAAGTGAAGCATCGGAATCTATAACTAGTGTCACAGGAATGGTTCAAATCATAGTCAGTAAGAGGAGTCAGTCTTTTTGTACTTAAGTCGGCAGTGTTCCTATTGTGATAATTCCGATGCGATTTCTGTATTTCATCGTCAATAAGAATGTCCAAGGGATACAGTAAACCTTAAGTGAAGCATCGTAATCTATATCTACTGTCACAGGAATGGTTCAGAACATAGACAGTAAGATGAGTCAGTCTTCTTGTACTGAAGTCGGCATTGTGCCTTTTGTATTTAATTCCGATGCAATTTCTGTGTTTCATCGTCAGTAAGAAGGTCCAAGGGATACAGTAAACCTGGAGTGAAGCGTCGGAATCTATAACTAGTGTCACAGGAATGGTTCAGAACATAGACAGTAAGATGAGTCAGTCTTCTTGTACTTAAGTCGGCATTGTGCCTTTTGCATTCAATTCCTATGCTATTTCTGTGTTTCATCGTCAATAGGTAGGTCCAAGGTATACAGTAAACCTCAAGTGAAGCATCGGAATCTATAACTGGTGTCACAGGAATGGTTCAATTCATAGTCAGTAGGAAGTGTCGGTCTTCATGTACTTAAGTCGGCATTGTGCCTTTTGTATTTAATTCCGATGCAATTTCTGTGTTTCATCGTCAATAAGAAGGTCAGAGGGATACAGTTAACCTGAAGGGAAGCATCGCAATCTATAACTAGTCTCACAGGAATGGTTCAAATCATAGTCAGTAAGAAGAGTCAGTCTTCTTGTACTTAAGTCGGCATTGTGCCTCTTGTATTTAATTCCGATGCAATTTCTGTGTTTCATCGTCAATAAGAAGGTCAGAGGGATACAGTAAACTTGAAGTGACGCATCGGAATCTATAACTAGTGTCACAGGAATGGTTTAAATCATAGTCAGTAGGAAGTGTCGGTCTTCATGTACGTAAGTCGGCATTGTGCCTTTTGTATTTAATTCCGATGCAATTTCTGTGTTTCATCGTCAATAAGAACGTCAGAGGGATACAGTAAACCTGAGGTGAAGCATCGCAATCTATAACTAGTCTCACAGGAATGGTTCAAAACATTGTAAGTAAAAGGAGTCAGTCTTCTTGTACTTAAGCCGGCATAGTGCCTTTTGTATTTAATTCCGAGGCAATTTCTGTGTTTCATCGTCGATAAGAAGGTCCAAGGGATACAGTAAGCCTCAAGTGAAACATCGGAATCTATAACTAGTGTCACAGGAATGGTTCAAATCATAGTCAGTAGGAAGTGTCGGTCTTCAAGTACTTAAGTCGTCATTGTGCCTTTTGTATTTATTTCCGATGTAATTTCCGTGTTTCATCGTCTATAAGAAGGTCAGATTGATACAGTAAACCTGAAGGGAAGCATCGCAATCTATAACTAGTCTCACAGGAATGGTTCAAATCATAGTCAGTAAGAAGAATCAGTCTTCATCTACTTAAGACGGCATTGTGCCTCTTGTATTTAATTCCGAAGCAATTTCTGTGTTTCATCGTCAATAAGAAGGTCAGAGGAATACAGTCAACCTGAAGTGACGCATCGGAATCTATAACTAGTGTCACAGGAATGGTTCAAATCATAGTCAAAAGGAAGTGTCGGTCTTCATGTACTTAAGTCGGCATTGTGCCTTTTGTATTTAATTCCGATGCAATTTCTGTGTTTCATCGTCAATAAGAAGGTCAGAGGGATACAGTAAACCTGAAGGGAAACATCGCAATCTATAACTAGTCTCACAGGAATGGTTCAAAACATAGTCAGTAAAAGGAGTCAGTCCTCTTGTACTTGAGTCGGCATTGTGCCTTTTGTATTTAATTCCGAGGCAATTTCCGTGTTTCATCGTCAATAAGAAGGTCCAAGGGATACAGTAAACCTGAAGTGAAGCATCGGAATCTATAACTAGTGTCACAGGAATGGTTCAAAACATAGACAGTAGGAAGAGACAGTCTTCTTGTACTTAAGTCGGCAATGTGCCTTTTCTATTTGATTCCGATGCAATTTCTGTGTTTCATCGTCAAAAAGTAGGTCAGAGGGGTATAGTAAAGCTGAAGTGAAGCATCGGAATCTATAACTAGTGTCACAGGAATGGTTCAAATCATAGTCTGTAAGAAGAGTCAGTCTTTTTGTACTTAAGTTGGCAGTGTTCTTATTGTGTTAATTCCGATGCGATTTCTGTATTTCATCGTCAATAAGAAGGTCCAAGGGATACAGTAAACCTTAAGTGAAGCATCGTAATCTATATCTAGTGTCACAGGAATGGTTCAGAACATAGACAGTAAGATGAGTCAGTCTTCTTGTACTGAAGTCGGCATTGTGCCTTTTGTATTTAATTCCGATGCAATTTCTGTGTTACATCGTCAATAAGAAGGTCCAAGGGATACAGTAAACCTTAGGTGAAGCATCGGAATCTATAACTAGTCTATCAGGAATGGTTCAAATCATAGTCAGTAAGAAGAGTCAGTCTTCTTGTACTTAAGTCGGCATTGTGCCTCTTGTATTTAACTCCGATGCAATTTCTGTGTTTCATCGTCAATAAGAAGGTCAGAGGGATACAGTAAACCTCAAGTGAAGCATCGGAATCTATAACTAGTGTCACAGGAATGGTTCAAAACATAGTCAGTAAGAAGAGTCGGTCTTCATGTACTTAAGTCGGCATTGTGGCTTTTGTATTTAATTCCGATGCAATTTCTGTGTTTCATCGTCAATAAGAAGGTCCAAGGTATACAGTAAACCTGGAGTGAAGCGTCGGAATCTATAACTAGTGTCACAGGAATGGTTCAGAACATAGACAGTAAGATGAGTCAGTCTTCTTGTACTTAAGTCGGCATTGTGCCTTTTGCATTCAATTCCTATGCTATTTCTGTGTTTCATCGTCAATAGGAAGGTCCAAGGTATACAGTAAACCTCAAGTGGAGCATCGGAATCTATAACTGGTGTCACAGGAATGGTTCAAATCATTGTCAGTAGGAAGTGTCGGTCTTCATGTACTTAAGTCGGCATTGTGCCTTTTGTATTTGATTCCGATGCAATTTCTGTGTTTCATCGTCAATAAGAAAGTCAGAAGGATACAGTTAACCTGAAGGGAAGCATCGCAATCTATAACTAGTCTAACAGGAATGGTTCAAATCATAGTCAGTAAGAAGAGTCAGTCCTCTTGTACTTACGTCGGCATTGTGCCTCTTGTATTTAATTCCGATGCAATTTCTGTGTTTCATCGTCAATAAGAAGGTCAGAGGGATACAGTAAACTTGAAGTGACGCATCGGAATGTATAACTAGTGTCACAAGAATGGTTCAAATCATAGTCAGTAGGAAGTGTCGGTCTTCATGTACGTAAGTCGGCATTGTGCCTTTTGTATATAATTCCGATGCAATTTCTGTGTTTCATCGTCAATAAGAAAGTCAGAGGAATACAGTCAACCTGAAGCGACGCATCGGAATCAATAACTAGTGTCACAGGAATGGTTCAAATCATAGTCTAAAGGAAGTGTCGGTCTTCATGTACTTAAGTCGGCATTGTGCCTTTTGTATTTAATTCCGATGCAATTTCTGTGTTTCATCGTCAATAAGAAGGTCAGAGGGATACAGTAAACCTGAAGGGAAAAATCGCAATCTATAACTAGTCTCACAGGAATGGTTCAAAACATAGTCAGTTAAAGGAGTCAGTCCTCTTGTACTTAAGTCGGCATTGTGCCTTTTGTATTTAATTCCGAGGCAATTTCTGTGTTTCATCGTCAATAAGAAGGTCCAAGGGATACAGTAAACCTGAAGTGAAGCATCGGAATCTATAACTAGTGTCACAGGAATGGTTCAAAACATAGACAGTAGGAAGAGACAGTCTTCTTGTACTTAAGTCGGCATTGTGCCTTTTCTATTTAATTCCGATGCAATTTCTGTGTTTCATCGTCAAAAAGTAGATCAGAGGGGTATAGTAAAGCTGAAGTGAAGCATCGGAATCTATAACTAGTGTCACAGGAATGGTTCAAAACATAGTCAGTAAGAGGAGTCAGTCTTTTTGTACTTAAGTCGGCAGTGTGCCAATTGTGTTAATTCCGATGCGCTTTCTGTATTTCATCGTCAATAAGAAGGTCCAAGGGATACAGTAAACCTGAAGTGAAGCATCGGAATCTATAACTAGTGTCACAGGAATGGTTCAGAACATAGACAGTAAGATGAGTCAGTCTTCTTGTACTTAAGTCGGCATTGTGCTTTTTCTATTTAATTCCGATGCAATTTCTGTGTTTCATCGACAATAAGAAGGTCAGAGGGATACAGTAAACCTGAAGTGAAGCATCCGAATCTATAACTAGTGTCACATGAATGGTTCAAAACATAGTCAGTAAAAGGAGTCAGTCTTCTTGTACTTAAGTCGGCATTGTGCCTTTTGTTTTTAATTCCTATGCAATTTCTGTGTTTCATCGTCAATAAGAAGGTCAGAGGGATACAGTAAAGCTGAAGGGAAAAATCGCAATCTATAACTAGTCTCACAGGAATGGTTCAAAACATAGTCAGTTAAAGGAGTCAGTCCTCTTGTACTTAAGTCGGCATTGCGCCTTTTTAATTCCGATGCAATTTCTGTGTTTCATCGTCAAAAAGTAGGTCACAGGGGTACAGTAAAGCTGAAGTGAAGTATCGGAATCTATAACTAACGTTACAGGAATGGTTCAAAACATAGTCAGTAAAAGGAGTCAGTCTTCTTGGACTTAAGTCGGCATTGTGCCTTTTGTATTTAATTCCGAGGCAATTTCTTTGTTTCATCGTCAATAAGATGGTCCAAGGGATACAGTAAACCTGAAGTGAAGCATCGGAATCTATAACTAGTGTCACAGGAATGGTTCAAAACATAGACAGTAGGAAGAGTCAGTCTTCTTGTACTTAAGTCGGCATTGCGCCTTTTCTATTTAATTACGATGCAATTTCTGTGTTTCATCGTCAAAAAGTAGGTCACAGGGGTACAGTAAAGCTGAAGTGAAGCATCGGAATCTATAACTAGTGTCACAGGAATGGTTCAAAACATAGTCAGTAAGAGGAGTCAGTCTTTTTGTACTTAAGTCGGCAGTGTGCCTATTGTGTTAATTCCGATGCGATTTCTGTATTTCATCGTCAATAAGAAGGTCCAAGGGATACAGTAAACCTGAAGTGAAGCATCGGAATCTGTAACTAGTGTCACAGGAATGGTTCAAAACATAGTCAGTAAGAGGAGTCAGTCTTTTTGTACTTAAGTCGGCAGTGTTCCTATTGTGTTAATTCCGATGCGATTTCTGTATTTCATCGTCAATAAGAAGGTCCAAGGGATACAGTAAACCTTAAGTGAAGCATCGTAATCCATATCTAGTGTCACAGGAATGGTTCAGAACATAGACAGTAAGATGAGTCAGTCTTCTTGTGCTGAAGTCGGCATTGTGCCTTTTGTATTTATTTCCGATGCAATTTCTGTGTTTCATCGTCAATAAGAAGGTCCAAGGGATACAGTAAACCTGGAGTGAAGCGTCGGAATCTATAACTAGTGTCACAGGAATGGTTCAGAACATAGACAGTAAGATGAGTCAGTCTTCTTGTACTTAAGTCGGCATTGTGCCTTTTGCATTCAATTCCTATGCTATTTCTGTGTTTCATCGTCAATAGGAAGGTCCAAGGTATACAGTAAACCTCAAGTGAAGCATCGGAATCTAAAACTGGTGTCACAGGAATGGTTCAAATCATAGTCAGTAGGAAGTGTCGGTTTTCATGTACTTAAGTCGGCATTGTGCCTTTTGTATTTAATTCCGAGGCAATTTCTTTGTTTCATCGTCAATAAGATGGTCCAAGGGATACAGTAAACCTGAAGTGAAGCATCGGAATCTATAACTAGTGTCACAGGAATGGTTCAAAACATAGACAGTAGGAAGAGTCAGTCTTCTTGTACTTAAGTCGGCATTGCGCCTTTTCTATTTAATTACGATGCAATTTCTGTGTTTCATCGTCAAAAAGTAGGTCACAGGGGTACAGTAAAGCTGAAGTGAAGCATCGGAATCTATAACTAGTGTCACAGGAATGGTTCAGAACATAGACAGTAAGATGAGTCAGTCTTCTTGTACTTAAGTCGGCATTGTGCCTTTTGCATTCAATTCCTATGCTATTTCTGTGTTTCATCGTCAATAGGAAGGTCCAAGGTATACAGTAAACCTCAAGTGAAGCATCGGAATCTAAAACTGGTGTCACAGGAATGGTTCAAATCATAGTCAGTAGGAAGTGTCGGTTTTCATGTACTTAAGTCGGCATTGTGCCTTTTGTATTTAATTCTGATGCAATTTCTGTGTTTCGTCGTCAATAAGAAGGTCAGAGGGATACAGTAAACCTGAGGTGAAGCATCGCAATCTATAACTAGTCTCACAGGAATGGTTCAAAACATTCTAAGTAAAAGGAGTCAGTCTTCTTGTACTTAAGTCGGCATTGTGCTTTTTGTATTTAATTCCAAGGCAATTTCTGTGTTTCATCGTCGATAAGAAGGTCCAAGGGATACAGTAAACCTCAAGTGAAGCATCGGAATCTATAACTAGTGTCACAAGAATGGTTCAAACATAGTCAGTAGGAAGTGTCGGTCTTCATGTACGTAAGTCGTCATTATGCATTTTGTATTTAATTCCGATGTAATTTCTGTGTTTCATCGTCAATAAGAAGGTCTGAGGGATACAGTAAACCTGAAGGGAAGCATCGCAATCCATAACAAGTATCACAGGAATGGTTCAAATCATAGTCAGTAAGAAGAATCAGTCTTCTTCTACTTAAGTCGGCATTGTGCCTCTTGTATTTAATTCCGATGCAATTTCTGTGTTTCATCGTCAATAAGAAGGTCAGAGGACTACAGTCAACCTGAAGTGACGCATCGGAATCTATAACTAGTGTCACAGGAATGGTTCAAATCATAGTCAAAAGGAAGTGTCGGTCTTCATGTACTTAAGTCGGCATTGTGCCATTTGTATTTAATTCCGATGCAATTTCTGTGCTTCATCGTCAAGAAGAAGGTCCAAGGGATACAGTAAACCTGGAGTGAAGCGTCGGAATATATAACTAGTGTCACAGGAATGGTTCAGAACATAGACAGTAAGATGAGTCAGTCTTCTTGTACTTAAGTCGGCATTGTGCCTTTTGCATTTAATTCCGATGCAATTTCTGTGTTTCATCGTCAATAAGAAGGTCCAAGGGATACAGTAAACCTCAAGAGAAGCATCGGAATCTATAACTAGTGTCACAGGAATGGTTCAAATCATAGTCAGTAGGAAGTGTCGGTCCTCATGTATTTAAGTCAGCATTGTGCCTTTTGTATTTAATTCCGATGCAATTTCTGTGTTTCATCGTCAATAAGAAGGTCCAAGGGAAACAGTAAACCTGGAGTGAAGCGTCGGAATCTATAACTAGTGTCACAGGAATGGTTCACAACATAGACACTATGAAAAGTCAGTCGTCTTGTACTTAATTCGGCATTGTGCTTTTTCTATTTAATTCCGATGCAATTTCTGTGTTTCATCGTCAATAAGAAGGTCAGAGGGATACAGTAAACCTGAGGTGAAGCATCGGAATCTATAACTAGTGTCACAGGAATGGTTCAAAACATAGTCAGCAAGAGGAGTCAGTCTTTTTGTACTTAAGTCGGCAGTGTTCCTATTGTGTTAATTCCGATTGGATTTCTGTATTTCATCGTCAATAAGAAGGTCCAAGGGGTACAGTAAACCTGAAGTGAAGCATCGGAATCTATAACTAGTGTCACAGGAATGGTTCAGAACATAGACAGTAAGATGAGTCAGTCTTCTTGTACTTAAGTCGGCATTGTGCCTTTTGTATTTAATTCCGATGCAATTTCTGTGTTTCATCGTCAATAAGAAGGTCAGAGGGATACAGTAAACCTGAAGTGACGCATCGGAATCTATAACTAGAGTCACAGGAATGGTTCAAATCATAGACAGTGAGAAGGGTCAGTCTTCTTGCACTTATGTCGGCATTGTGCCTTTTGTATTTAATTCAAATGCAATTTCTGTGTTTCATCGTCAATAAGAAGGTCCAAGCGATACAGTAAACCTGAAGTGAAGCATCGGAATCTATAACTAGTGCCACAGGAATGGTTCAAATCATAGACAGTAACAAAAGTCAGTCGTACTTAAGTCGGCATTGTGCTTTTTCTATTTAATTCCGATGCAATTTCTGTGTTTCATCGTCAATAAGAAGGTCAGAGGGATACAGTAGACCTGAAGTGAAGCATCCGAATCTATAACTAGTGTCACATGAATGGTTCAAAACATAGTCAGTAAAAGGAGTCAGTCTTCTTGTACTTAAATCGGCATTGTGCGTTTTGTATTTAATTCCGAGGCAATTTCTGTATTTCATCGTCAATAAGAAGGTCCAAGGTATACAGTAAACCTTAAGTGAAGCATCGGAATCTATAACGTGTGTCACAGGAATGGTTCTAAACATAGACAGTAGGAAGAGTCAGTCTTCTTGTACTTAAGTCTGCATTGTGCCTTTTGTATTTAATTCCGATGCAATTTCTGTGTTCCATCGTCAAAAAGGAGGTCAGAGGGATACAGTAAAGCTGAAGTGAAGCATCGGAATCTATAACTAGTGTCACAGGAATGGTTCAAAACATAGTCAGTAAGAGGAGTCAGTCTTTTTGTACTTAAGTCGGCAGTGTGCCTATTGTGTTAATTCCGATGCGATTTCAGTGTTTCATCGTCAATAAGAAGGTCCAAGGTATACAGTAAACCTTAAGTGAAGCATCGGAATCTATAACGTGTGTCACAGGAATGGTTCTAAACATAGACAGTAGGAAGAGTCAGTCTTCTTGTACTTAAGTCGGCATTGTGCCTTTTGTATTTAATTCCGATGCAATTTCTGTGTTCCATCGTCAAAAAGGAGGTCAGAGGGATACACTAAACCATAAGTGAAGCATCGGAATCTATAGCTAGTGTCACAGGAATGGTTCAAAGCATAGTCAGTAAGAAGAGTCAGTCTCCTTGTCCTTAAGTCGGCATTGTGCCTTTTGTATTTAATTCCGATGCAATTTCTGTGTTTCATCGTCAATAAGAAGGTCCAAGGGATACAGTAAAACTGGAGTGAAGCATCGGAATCTATAACTAGTGTCACAGGAATGGTTCAAAACATAGCCATTACGAAGAGTCAGTCTTCTTGCACTTAAGTCGGCATTGTGCCTTTTGTATATAATTCCGATGCAATTTCTGTGTTTCATCGTCAATAAGAAGGTCCAAGGGATACAGTAAACCTCAAGTGAAGCATCGGAATCTATAACTAGTGTCACAGGAATGGTTCAGATCATAGACAGCAGGTAGTGTCGGTCTCCATGTACTTAAGTCGGCATTGTGCCTTTTGTATTTAATTCCGATGTAATTTCTGCGTTTCATCGTCAACAAGAAGGTCAGAGGGATACAGTAAACCTGAAGGGAAGCATCGCAATGTATAACTAGTCTCACAGGCATGGTTCAAATCATAGTTAGTAAGAAGAGTCAGTCTTCTTGTACTTAAGTCGGCATTGTGCCTCTTGTATTTAATTCCGATGCAATTTGTGTGTTTCATCGTCAATAAGAAGGTCAGAGGGATACAGTAAACCTGAAGTGACGCATCGGAATCTATAACTAGTGTCACAGGAATGGTTCAAATCATAGTCAAAAGGAAGTGTCGGTCTTCATGTACTGAAGTCGGCATTGTGCCTTTTGTATTTAATTCCGATGCAATTTCTGTGTTTCATCGTCGATAAGAAGGTCAGAGGGATACAGTAAACCTGAAGGGAAACATCGCAATCTATAACTAGTCTCACAGGAATGGTTAAAAACATAGTCAGTAAAAGGAGTCAGTCTTCTTGTACTTAAGTCGGCATTGTGCCTTTTGTATTTATTTCCGAGGCAA
Source organism: Schistocerca piceifrons (assembly GCF_021461385.2). Taxonomy (NCBI): domain Eukaryota; kingdom Metazoa; phylum Arthropoda; class Insecta; order Orthoptera; family Acrididae; genus Schistocerca; species Schistocerca piceifrons. The sequence goes on along the minus strand of NW_025727442.1, from coordinate 168,402 downwards.
TTTCTGTGCTTCATCGTCAATAATCAAGGTAAAAGGGATACAGTAAACCTGAAGTGAAGCATCGGAATCTATAACTAGTGTCACAGGAATGGTTCAAAACATAGGCAGTAGGAAGAGTCAGTCTTCTTGTACTTAAGTCGGCATTGTGCCTTTTCTATTTAATTCCGATGCAACTTCTGTGTTTCATCGTCAAAAAGTAGGTCAGAGGGGTACAGTAAAGCTGAAGTGAAGCATCGGAATCTATAACTAGTGTCACAGGAATGGTTCAAAACTTAGTCAGTAAGAGGAGTCAGTCATTTTGTACTTCAGTCGGCAGTGTGCCTATTGTGTTAATTCCGATGCGATATCTGTATTTCATCGTCAATAAGAAGGTCCAAGGTATACAGTAAACCTGAAGTGAAGCATCGGAATCTATAACTAGTGTCACAGGAATGGTTCAAATCATAGTCAGTAAGAGGAGTCAGTCTTTTTATACTTAAGTCGGCAGTGTTCCTATTGTGATAATTCCGATGCGATTTCTGTATTTCATCGTCAATAAGAATGTCCAAGGGATACAGTAAACCTTAAGTGAAGCATCGTAATCTATATCTAGTGTCACAGGAATGGTTCAGAACATAGACAGTAAGATGAGTCAGTCTTCTTGTACTGAAGTCGGCATTGTGCCTTTTGTATTTAATTCCGATGCAATTTCTGTGTTTCATCGTCAGTAAGAAGGTCCAAGGGATACAGTAAACCTCAGGTGAAGCATCGGAATCTATAACTAGTGTCACAGGAATGGTTCAAAACATAGTCAGTAGGAAGAGTCGGTCTTCATGTACTTAAGTCGGCATAGTGCCTTTTGTATTTAATTGCGATGCAATTTCTGTGTTTCATCGTCAATAAGAAGGTCCAAGGGATACAGTAAACCTGGAGTGAAGCGTCGGAATCTATAACTAGTGTCACAGGAATGGTTCAAAACATAGTCAGTAGGAAGTGTCGGTCTTCATGTACTTAAGTCGGCATTGTGCCTTTTGTATTTAATTCCGATGCAATTTCTGTGTTTCATCGTCAATACGAAGGTCAGAGGGATAGAGTTAACCTGAAGGGAAGCATCGCAATCTATAACTAGTCTCACAGGAATGGTTCAAATCATAGTCAGTAAGAAGAGTCAGTCTTCTTGTACTTAAGTCGGCATTGTGCCTCTTGTATTTAATTCCGATGCAATTTCTGTGTTTCATCGTCAATAAGAAGGTCAGAGGGATACAGTAAACTTGAAGTGACGCATCGGAATCTATAACTAGTGTCACAGGAATGGTATAAACCATAGTCAGTAGGAAGTGTCGGTCTTCATGTACGTAAGTCGGCATTGTGCCTTTTGTATTTAATTCCGATGCAATTTCTGTGTTTCATCGTCAATAAGAACGTCAGAGGGATACAGTAAAGCTGAGGTGAAGCATCGCAATCTATAACTAGTCTCACAGGAATGGTTCAAAACATTGTAAGTAAAAGGAGTCAGTCTTCTTGTACTTAAGCCGGCATAGTGCCTTTTGTATTTAATTCCGAGGCAATTTCTGTGTTTCATCGTCGATAAGAAGGTCCAAGGGATACAGTAAACCTCAAGTGAAACATCGGAATCTATAACTAGTGTCACAGGAATGGTTCAAATCATAGTCAGTAGGAAGTGTCGGTCTTCATGTACTTAAGTCGTCATTGTGCCTTTTGTATTTAATTCCGATGTAATTTCTGTGTTTCATCGTCTATAAGAAGGTCAGAGGGATACAGTAAACCTGAAGGGAAGCATCGCAATCTATAACTAGTCTCACAGGAATGGTTCAAATCATAGTCAGTAAGAAGAATCAGTCTTCTTCTACTTAAGACGGCATTGTGCCTCTTGTATTTAATTCCGAAGCAATTTCTGTGTTTCATCGTCAATAAGAAGGTCAGAGGAATACAGTCAACCTGAAGTGACGCATCGGAATCTATAACTAGTGTCACAGGAATGGTTCAAATCATAGTCAAAAGGAAGTGTCGGTCTTCATGTACTTAAGTCGGCATTGTGCCTTTTGTATTTAATTCCGATGCAATTTCTGTGTTTCATCGTCAATAAGAAGGTCAGAGGGATACAGTAAACCAGAAGGGAAACATCGCAATCTATAACTAGTCTCACAGGAATGGTTCAAAACATAGTCAGTAAAAGGAGTCAGTCCTCTTGTACTTGAGTCGGCATTGTGCCTTTTGTATTTAATTCCGAGGCAATTTCTGTGTTTCATCGTCAATAAGAAGGTCCAAGGGATACTGTAAACCTGAAGTGAAGCATCGGAATCTATGACTAGTGTCACAGGAATGGTTCAAAACATAGACAGTAGGAAGAGACAGTCTTCTTGTACTTAAGTCGGCAATGTGCCTTTTCTATTTGATTCCGATGCAATTTCTGTGTTTCATCGTCAAAAAGTAGGTCAGAGGGGTATAGTAAAGCTGAAGTGAAGCATCGGAATCTATAACTAGTGTCACAGGAATGGTTCAAATCATAGTCTGTAGGAAGAGTCAGTCTTTTTGTACTTAAGTTGGCAGTGTTCTTATTGTGTTAATTCCAATGCGATTTCTGTATTTCATCGTCAATAAGAAGGTCCAAGGGATACAGTAAACCTTAAGTGAAGCATCGTAATCTATATCAAGTGTCACAGGAATGGTTCAGAACATAGACAGTAAGATGAGTCAGTCTTCTTGTACTGAAGTCGGCATTGTGCCTTTTGTATTTAATTCCGATGCAATTTCTGTGTTACATCGTCAATAAGAAGGTCCAAGGGATACAGTAAACCTTAGGTGAAGCATCGGAATCCATAACTAGTCTATCAGGAATGGTTCAAATCATAGGCAGTAAGAAGAGTCAGTCTTCTTGTACTTAAGTCGGCATTGTGCCTCTTGTATTTAACTCCGATGCAATTTCTGTGTTTCATCGTCAATAAGAAGGTCAGAGGGATACAGTAAACCTCAAGTGATGCATCGGAATCTATAACTAGTGTCACAGGAATGGTTCAAAACATAGTCAGTAAGAAGAGGCGCTCTTCATGTACTTAAGTCGGCATTGTGGCTTTTGTATTTAATTCCGATGCAATTTCTGTGTTTCATCGTCAATAAGTAGGTCCAAGGTATACAGTAAACCTGGAGTGAAGCGTCGGAATCTATAACTAGTGTCACAGGAATGGTTCAGAACATAGACAGTAAGATGAGTCAGTCTTCTTGTACTTAAGTCGGCATTGTGCCTTTTGCATTCAATTCCTATGCTATTTCTGTGTTTCATCGTCAATAGGAAGGTCCAAGGTATACAGTAAACCTCAAGTGGAGCATCGGAATCTATAACTGGTGTCACAGGAATGGTTCAAATCATTGTCAGTAGGAAGTGTCGGTCTTCATGTACTTAAGTCGGCATTGTGCCTTTTGTATTTGATTCCGATGCAATTTCTCTGTTTCATCGTCAATAAGAACGTCAGAAGGATACAGTTAACCTGAAGGGAAGCATCGCAATCTATAACTAGTCTAACAGGAATGGTTCAAATCATAGTCAGAAAGAAGAGTCAGTCTTCTTGTACTTAAGTCGGCATTGTGCCTCTTGTATTTAATTCCGATGCAATTTCTGTGTTTCATCGTCAATAAGAAGGTCAGAGGGATACAGTAAACTTGAAGTGACGCATCGGAATGTATAACTAGTGTCACAAGAATGGTTCAAATCATAGTCAGTAGGAAGTGTTGGTCTTCATGTACGTAAGTCGGCATTGTGCCTTTTGTATTGAATTCCGATGCAATTTCTGTGTTTCATCGTCAATAAGAAGGTCAGAGGAATACAGTCAACCTGAAGCGACGCATCGGAATCAATAACTAGTGTCACAGGAATGGTTCAAATCATAGTCTAAAGGAAGTGTCCGTCTTCATGTACTTAAGTCGGCATTGTGCCTTTTGTATTTAATTCCAATGCAATTTCTGTGTTTCATCGTCAATAAGAAGGTCAGAGGGATACAGTAAACCTGAAGGGAAAAATCGCAATCTACAACTAGTCTCACAGGAATGGTTCAAAACATAGTCAGTTAAAGGAGTCAGTCCTCTTGTACTTAAGTCGGCATTGTGCCTTTTGTATTTAATTCCGAGGCAATTTCTGTGTTTCATCGTCAATAAGAAGGTCCAAGGGATACAGTAAACCTGAAGTGAAGCATCGGAATCTATAACTAGTGTCACAGGAATGGTTCAAAACATAGACAGTAGGAAGAGACAGTCTTCTTGTACTTAAGTCGGCATTGTGCCTTTTCTATTTAATTCCGAAGCAATTTCTGTGTTTCATCGTCAAAAAGTAGATCAGAGGGGTATAGTAAAGCTGAAGTGAAGCATCGGAATCTATAACTAGTGTCACAGGAATGGTTCAAAACATAGTCAGTAAGAGGAGTCAGTCTTTTTGTACTTAAGTCGGCAGTGTGCCAATTGTGTTAATTCCGATGCGATTTCTGAATTTCATCGTCAATAAGAAGGTCCAAGGGATACAGTAAACCTGAAGTGAAGCATCGGAATCTATAACTAGTGTCACAGGAATGGTTCAGAACATAGACAGTAAGATGAGTCAGTCTTCTTGTACTTAAGTCGGCATTGTGCTTTTTCTATTTAATTCCGATGCAATTTCTGTGTTTCATCGACAATAAGAAGGTCAGAGGGATACAGTAAACCTGAAGTGAAGCATCCGAATCTATAACTAGTGTCACATGAATGGTTCAAAACATAGTCAGTAAAAGGAGTCAGTCTTCTTGTACTTAAGTCGGCATTGTGCCTTTTGTTTTTAATTCCTATGCAATTTCTGTGTTTCATCGTCAATAAGAAGGTCAGAGGGATACAGTAAACCTGAAGTGAAGCATCGCAATCTATAACTAGTCTCACAGGAATGGTTCAAAACATAGTCAGTAAAAGGAGTCAGTCTTCTTGTACTTAAGTCGGCATTGTGCCTTTTGTATTTAATTCCGATGCAATTTCTGTGTTTCATCGTCAATAAGAAGGCCCAAGGGATACAGTAAACCTCAAGTGAAGCATCGGAATCTATAACTAGTGTCACAGGAATGGTTCAAAACATAGTCATTAGGAAGAGTCGGTCTTCATGTACTTAAGTCGGCATTGTGCCTTTTGTATTTAATTCCGATGCAATTTCTGTGCTTCATCGTCAATAAGAAGATCCAAGGAATACAGTAAACCTGGAGTGAAGCGTCGGAATCTATAACTAGTGTCACAGGAATGGTTCAGAACATAGACAGTAAGATAGGTCTGTCTTCTTGTACTTAAGTCGGCATTGTGCCTTTTGCATTTAATTCCGATGCAATTTCTGTGTTTCATCGTCAATAAGAAGGTCCAAGGGATACAGTAAACCTCAAGTGAAGCATCGGAATCCATAACTAGTGTCACAGGAATGGTTCAAATCATAGTCAGTAGGAAGTATCGGTCTTTATGTACTTAAGTCGGCATTGTGCCTTTTGTATTTAATTCCGATGCAATTTCTGTGTTTCATCGTCAATAAGAAAGTCCAAGAGAAACAGTAAACCTGGAGTGAAGCGTCGGAATCCATAACTAGTGTCACAGGAATGGTTCACAACATAGACAGTAAGAAAAGTCAGTCGTCTTGTACTTAAGTCGGCATTGTGCTTTTTCTATTTAATTCCGATGCAATTTCTGTGTTTCATCGAGAATAAGAAGGTCAGAGGGATACAGTAAACCTGAAGTGAATCATCCGAATCTTAAACTAGTGTCACATGAATGGTTCAAAACATAGTCAGTAAAAGGAGTCAGTCTTCTTGTACTTAAGTCGGCATTGTGCCTTTTGTTTTTAATTCCTATGCAATTTCTGTGTTTCATCGTCAATACGAAGGTCAGAGGGATACAGTAAACCTGAAGTGAAGCATCGCAATCTATAACTAGTCTCACAGGAAGGGTTCAAAACACAGTCAGTAAAAGGAGTCAGTCTTCTTGTACTTAAGTCGGCATTGTGCCTTTTGTATTTAATTCCGATGCAATTTCTGTGTTTCATCGTCAATAACAAGATCCAAGGGATACAGTAAACCTCAAGTGAAGCATCGGAATCTATAACTAGTGTCACAGGAATGGTTCAAATCTTAGTCAGTAGGAAGTGTCGGTCTTCATGTACTTAAGTCGGCATTGTGAATTTTGTATTTAATTCCGATGCAATTTCTGTGTTTCATCGTCAATACGAAGGTCAGAGGGATACAGTAAACCTGATGGGAAACATCGCAATCTATAACTAGTTTCACAGGAATGGTTCAAAAATAGTCAGTAAAAGGAGTCAGTCTTCTTGAACTTAAGTCGGCATTGTGCCTTTGGATTTAATTCCGAGGCAATTTCTGTGTTTCATAGTCAATAAGAAGGTCCAAGGGATACAGTAAACCTGAAATGAAGCATCGGATTCTATAACTAGTGTCACAGGAATGGTTCAAAGCATAGACAGTAGGAAGAGTCATTCTTCTTGTACTCAAGTCGGCATTGTGCCTTTTCTATTTAATTCCGATGCAATTTCTGTGTTCATCGTCAAAAAGTAGGTCAGACGGGTGCAGTAAAGCTGAAGTGAAGCATCGGAATGTATAACTAGTGCCACAGGAATGGTTCAAAACATACTCAGTAAAAGGAGTCAGTCTTCTTGTACTTAAGTCGGCATTGTGCCTTTTGTATTTAATTCCGAGGCAATTTCTGTGCTTCATCGTCAATAAGAAGGTCCAAGGGATACAGTAAACCTGAAGTTAAGCATCGGAATCTATAACTAGTGTCACAGGAATGGTTCAAAACATAGACAGTAGGAAGAGTCAGTCTTCTTGTACATAAGTCGGCATTGTGCCTTTTCTATTTAATTCCGATGCTATTTCTGTGTTTCATCGTCAAAAAGTAGGTCATAGGGGTACAGTAAAGCTGAAGTGAAGCATCGGAATCTATAACTAGTGTCACAGGAATGGTTCAAAACATAGTCAGTAAGAGGGGTCAGTCTTTTTGTACTTAAGTCGTCAGTGTGCCTATTGTGTTAATTCCGATGCGATTTCTGTATTTCATCGTCAATAAGAAGGTCCAAGGGATGCAGTAAACCTGAAGTGAAGCATCGGAATCTATAACTAGTGTCACAGGAATGGTTCAGAACATAGACAGTAAGATGAGTCAGTCTTCTTGTACTTAAGTCGGCATTGTGCCTTTTGTATTTAATTCCGATGCAATTTCTGTGTTTCATCGTCAATAAGAAGGTCCAAGGGATACAGTAAACCTCAAGTGAAACATCGGAATCTATAACTAGTGTCACAGGAATGGTTCAAAACATAGTCAGTAGGAAGAGTCGGTCTTCATGTACTTAAGTCGGCTTTGTGCCTTTTGTATTTAATTCTAATGCAATTTCTGTGCTTCATCGTCAATAAGAAGGTCCAAGGGATACAGTAAACCTGGAGTGAAGCGTCGGAATCTATAACTAGTGTCACAGGAATGGTGCAGAACATAGACAGTAAGATGAGTCAGTCTTCTTGTACTTAAGTCGGCATTGTGCCTTTTGCATTTAATTCCGATGCAATTTCTTTGTTTCATCGTCAATAAGAAGGTCCAAGGGATACAGTAAAACTCCAGTAAAGCATCGGAATCTATAACTAGTGTCACAGGAATGGTTCAAATCATAGTCAGTAGGAAGTGTCGGTCTTCATGTACTTAAGTCGGCATTGTGCCTTTTGTATTTAATTCCGATGCAATTTCTGTGTTTCATCGTCAATAAGAAAGTCCAAGGGAAACAGTAAACCTGGAGTGAAGCATCGGAATCTATAACTAGTGTCACAGGAATGGTTCACAACATAGACAGTAAGAAAAGTCAGTCGTCTTGTACTTAAGTCGGCATTGTGCTTTTTCTATTTAAATCCGATGCAATTTCTGTGTTTCATCTACAATAAGAAGGTCAGAGGGATACAGTAAACCTGAAGTGAAGCATCCGAATCTATAACTAGTGTCACATGAATGGTTCAAAACATAGTCAGTAAAAGGAGTCAGTCTTCTTGTACTTAAGTCGGCATTGTGCCTTTTGTTTTTAATTCCTATGCAATTTCTGTGTTTCATCGTCAATACGAAGGTCAGAGGGATACAGTAAACCTGAAGTGAAGCATCGCAATCTATAACTAGTCTCACAGGAAGGGTTCAAAACACAGTCAGTAAAAGGAGTCAGTCTTCTTGTACTTAAGTCGGCATTGTGCCTTTTGTATTTAATTCCGATGCAATTTCTGTGTTTCATCGTCAATAACAAGATCCAAGGGATACAGTAAACCTCAAGTGAAGCATCGGAATCTATAACTAGTGTCACAGGAATGGTTCAAATCATAGTCAGTAGGAAGTGTCGGTCTTCATGTACTTAAGTCGGCATTGTGAATTTTGTATTTAATTCCGATGTAATTTCTGTGTTTCATCGTCACTAAGAACGTCAGAGGGATACAGTAAACCTGAAGGGAAGCATCGCAATCTATAACTAGTCTCACAGGAATGGTTCAAATCATAGTCAGTAAGAAGAGTCAGTCTTCTTGTACTTAAGTCGGCATTGTGCCTCTTGTATTTAATTCCGATGCAATATCTGTGTTTCATCGTCAATAAGAAGGTCAGAGGGATACAGTAAACCTGAAGTGACGCATCGGAATCTATAACTAGTGTCACAGGAATGGTTCAAATCATAGTCAAAAGGAAGTGTCGGTCTTCATGTACTTAAGTCGGCATTGTGCCTTTTGTATTTAATTCCGACGCAATTTCTGTGTTTCATCGTCAATAAGAAGGTCAGAGGGATACAGTAAACCTGAAGGGAAACATCGCAATCTATAACTAGTCTCACAGGAATGGTTCAAAAATAGTCAGTAAAAGGAGTCAGTCTTCTTGTACTTAAGTCGGCATTGTGCCTTTGGATTTAATTCCGAGGCAATTTCTGTGTTTCATAGTCAATAAGAAGGTCCAAGGGATACAGTAAACCTGAAGTGAAGCATCGGAATCTATAACTAGTGTCACAGGAATGGTTCAAAGCATAGACAGTAGGAAGAGTCATTCTTCTTGTACTCAAGTCGGCATTGTGCCTTTTCTATTTCATTCCGATGCAATTTCTGTGTTCATCGTCAAAAAGTAGGTCAGATGGGTACATTAAAGCTGAAGTGAAGCATCGGAATCTATAACTAGTGTCACAGGAATGGTTCAAAACATAGTCAGTAAAAGGAGTCAGTCTTCTTGTACTTAAGTCGGCATTGTGCCTTTTGTATTTAATTCCGAGGCAATTTCTGTGTTTCATCGTCAATAAGAAGGACCAAGGGATACAGTAAACCTGAAGTGAAGCATCGGAATCTATAACTAGTGTCACAGGAATGGTTCAAAACATAGACAGTAGGAAGAGTAAGTCTTCTTGTACTTAAGTCGGCATTGTGCCTTTTCTATCTAATTCCGATGCTATTTCTGTGTTTCATAGTCAAAAAGTAGGTCATAGGGGTACAGTAAAGCTGAAGTGAAGCATCGGAATCTATAACTAGTGTCACAGGAATGGTTCAAAGCATAGTCAGTAAGAGGAGTCAGTCTTTTTGTACTTAAGTCGTCAGTGTGCCTATTGTGTTAATTCTGATGCGATTTCTGTATTTCATCGTCCATAAGAAGGTCCAAGGGATACAGTAAACCTGAAGTGAAGCATCGGAATCTATAACTAGTGTCACAGGAATGGGTCAGAACATAGACAGTAAGATGAGTCAGTCTTCTTGTACTTAAGTCGGCATTGTGCCTTTTGTATTTAATTCCGATGCAATTTCTGTGTTTCATCGTCAATAAGAAGGTCCAAGGGATACAGTAAACCTCAAGTGAAGCATCGGAATCTATAACTAGTGTCACAGGAATGGTTCAAAACATAGTCAGTAGGAAGAGTCGGTCTTCATGTACTTAAGTCGGCTTTGTGCCTTTTGTATTTAATTCCAACGCAATTTCTGTGCTTCATCGTCAATAAGAAGGTCCAAGGGATACAGTAAACCTGGAGTGAAGCGTCGGAATCTATAACTAGTGTCACAGGAATGGTGCAGAACATAGACAGTAAGATTAGCCACTCTTCTTGTACTTAAGTCGGCATTGTGCCATTTGCATTTAATTCCGATGCAATTTCTGTGTTTCATCGTCAATAAGAAGGTCCAAGGGATACAGTAAAACTCCAGTGAAGCATCGGAATCTATAACTAGTGTCACAGGAATGGTTCAAATCATAGTCAGTAGGAAGTGTCGGTCTTCATGTACTTAAGTCGGCATTGTGCCTTTTGCATTTAATTCCGATGCAATTTCTGTGTTTCATCGTCAATAAGAAGGTCAGAGGGATACAGTAAACCTGAAGGGAAGCATCGCAATCTATAACTAGTGTCACAGGAATGGTTCAAATCATAGTCAAAAGGAAGTGTCGGTCTTCATGTACTTAAGTTGGCATTGTGCCTTTTGTATTTAATTCCGATGCAATATCTGTGTTTCATCGTCAATAAGAAGGTCAGAGGGATACAGTAAACCTGAAGGGAAACATCGCAATCTATAACTAGTCTCACAGGAATGGTTCAAAAATAGTCAGTAAAAGGAGTCGGTCCTCTTGTACTTAAGTCGGCATTGTGCCTTTTGTATTTAATTCCGAGGCAATTTCTGTGTTTCATCGGCAATAAGAAGGTCCAAGGGATACAGTAAACCTGAAGTGAAGCAACGGAATCTATAACTAGTGTCACAGGAATGGTTCAAAGCATAGACAGTAGGAAGAGTCATTCTTCTTGTACTCAAGTCGGCATTGTGCCTTTTCTATTTAATTCCGATGCAATTTCTGAGTTCATCGTCAAAAAGTAGGTCAGACAGGTACAGTAAAGCTGAAGTGAAGCATCGGAAACTATAGCAAGTGTCACAGGAATGGTTAAAAACATAGTCAGTAAAAGGAGTCAGTCTTCTTGTACTTAAGTCGGCATTGTGCCTTTCGTATTTAATTCCGAGGCAATTTCTGTGTTTCATCGTCAATAAGAAGGTCCAAGGGATGCAGTAAACCTGAAGTGAAGCATCGGAATCTGTAACTAGTGTCACAGGAATGGTTCAAAACATAGACAGTAGGAAGAGTCAGTCTTCTTGTACTTAAGTCGGCATTGTGCCTTTTCTATTTAATTCCGATGCTATTTCTGTGTTTCATCGTCAAAAAGTAGGTCATAGGGGTACAGTAAAGCTGAAGTGAAGCATCGGAATCTATAACTAGTGTCACAGGAATGGTTCAAAGCATAGTCAGTAAGAGGAGTCAGTCTTTTTGTACTTAAGTCGTCAGTGTGCCTATTGTGTTAATTCTGATGCGATTTCTGTATTTCATCGTCCATAAGAAGGTCCAAGGGATACAGTAAACCTGAAGTGAAGCATCGGAATCTATAACTAGTGTCACAGGAATGGGTCAGAACATAGAAAGTAAGATGAGTCAGTCTTCTTGTACTTAAGTCGGCATTGTGCCTTTTGTATTTAATTCCGATGCAATTTCTGTGTTTCATCGTCAATAAGAAGGTCCAAGGGATACAGTAAACCTCAAGTGAAGCATCGGAATCTATAACTAGTGTCACAGGAATGGTTCAAAACATAGTCAGTAGGAAGAGTCGGTCTTCATGTACTTAAGTCGGCTTTGTGCCTTTTGTATTTAATTCCAACGCAATTTCTGTGCTTCATCGTCAATAAGAAGGTCCAAGGTATACAGTAAACCTGGAGTGAAGCGTCGGAATCTATAACTAGTGTCACAGGAATGGTGCAGAACATAGACAGTAAGATGAGCCACTCTTCTTGTACTTAAGTCGGCATTGTGCCTTTTGCATTTAATTCCGATGCAATTTCTGTGTTTCATCGTCAATAAGAAGGTCCAAGGGATACAGTAAAACTCCTGTGTAGCATCGGAATCTATAACTAGTGTCACAGGAATGGTTCAAATCATAGTCAGTAGGAAGTGTCGGTCTTCATGTACTAAAGTCGGCATTGTGCCTTTTGTATTTAATTCCGATGCAATTTCTGTGTTTCATCGTCAATAAGAAGGTCAGAGGGATACAGTAAACCTGAAGGGAAGCATCGCAATCTATAACTAGTCTCACAGGAATGGTTCAAAAATAGTCAGTAAAAGGAGTCAGTCTTCTTGTACTTAAGTCGGCATTGTGCCTTTTGTATTTAATTCCGAGGCAATTTCTGTGTTTCATCGGCAATAAGAAGGTCCAAGGGAGACAGTAAACCTGAAGTGAAGCAACGGAATCTATAACTAGTGTCACAGGAATGGTTCAAAGCATAGACAGTAGGAAGAGTCATTCTTCTTGTACTCAAGTCGGCATTGTGCCTTTTCTATTTAATTCCGATGCAATTTCTGTGTTCATCGTCAAAAAGTAGGTCAGACGGGTACAGTAAAGCTGAAGTGAAGCATCGGAATCTATAGCAAGTGTCACAGGAATGGTTAAAAACATATTAGTCAGTAAAAGGAGTCAGTCTTCTTGTACTTAAGTCGGCATTGTGCCTTTTGTATTTAATTCCGAGGCACTTTCTGTGTTTCATCGTCAATAAGAAGGTCCAAGGGATACAGTAAACCTGAAGTGAAGCATCGGAATCTATAACTAGTGTCACAGGAATAGTTCAAAACATAGACAGTAGGAAGAGTCAGTCTTCTTGTACTTAAGTCGGCATTGTGCCTTTTCTATTTAATTCCGATGCTATTTCTGTGTTTCATCGTCAAAAAGTAGGTCATAGGGGTACAGTAAAGCTGAAGTGAAGCATCGGCATCTATAACTAGTGTCACAGGAATGGTTCAAAACATAGTCAGTAGGAAGAGTCGGTCTTCATGTACTTAAGTCGGCGTTGTGCCTTTTGTATTTAATTACAATGCAATTTCTGTTCTTCATCGTCAATAAGAAGGTCAGAGGGATACAGTAAACCTGAAGGGAAACATCGCAATCTATAACTAGTCTCACAGGAATGGTTCAAAAATAGTCAGTAAAAGGAGTCAGTCTTCTTGTACTTAAGTCGGCATTGTGCCTTTTGTATATAATTCCGACGCAATTTCTGTGCTTCATCGTCAATAAGAGGGTCCAAGGGATACAGTAAACATGGAGTGAAGCGTCGGAATCTAAAACTAGTGTCACAGGAATGGTTCAAATCATAGTCAAAAGGAAGTGTCGGTCTTCATGTACGTAAGTCGGCATTGTGCCTTTTGTATTTAATTCCGATGCAATTTCTGTGTTTCACCGTCAATAAGAAGGTCAGTGGGATACAGTAAACCTGAAGTGTAGCATCGCAATCTATAACTAGTCTCACAGGAATGGTTCAAAACATAGTCAGTAAAAGGAGTCAGTCTTCTTGTACTTAAGCCGGCATTGTGCCTTTTGTATTTAATTCCGAGGCAATTTCTGTGATTCATCGTCAATATGGAGGTCCAAGGGATACAGTAAACCTCACGTGAAGCATCGGAATCTATAACTTGGGTCACAGGAATGGTTCAAATCATAGTCAGTAGGAAGTGTCGGTCTTCATGTACTTAAGTCGGCATTGTGCCTTTTGTATTTAATTCCGATGTAATTTCTGTGTTTCATCGTCAATAAGAAGGTCAGAGGGATACAGTAAACCTGAAGGGAAGCATCGCAATCAATTACTAGTCTCACAGGAATGGTACAAATCGTAGTCAAAAGGAAGTGTCGGTCTTCATGTACTTAAGTCAGCATTGTGCCTTTTGTATTTAATTCCGATGCAATTTCTGTGTTCATCGTCACAAAGTAGGTGAGACGGGTACAGTAAAGCTGAAGTGAAGTATAGGAATCTATAACTAGTGTCACACTAATGGTTCAAAACATAGTCAGTAAAAGGATTCAGTCTTCTTGTACTTAAGTCGGCATTGTGCCTTTTGTATTTAATTCCGAGGCAATTTCTGTGTTTCATCGTCAATAAGAAGGTCCAAGGGATACAGTAAACCTGAAGTGAAGCATCGGAATCTATAACTAGTGTCACAGGAATGGTTCAAAACATAGACAGTAGGAAGAGTCAGTCTTCTTGTAGTTAAGTCGGCATTGTGCCTTTTCTATTTAATTCCGATGCTATCTCTGTGTTTCATCGTCAAAAAGTAGGTCAGAACGGTACAGTAAAGCTGAAGTGAAGCATCGCAATCTATAACTAGTGTCACAGGAATGGTTCAAAACATAGTCAGTGAGAGGAGTCTTTCTTTTTGTACTTAAGTCGTCAGTGTGCCTATTGTGTTATTTCCGATGCGATTTCTGTTTTTCAACGTCAATAAGAACTTCCAAGGGATACAGTAAACCTGAAGTGAAGCATCGGAATCTATAACTAGTGTCACAGGAATGGTTCAAAACATAGTCAGTAAGAGGAGTCAGTCTTTTTGTACTTAAGTCGGCAGTGTTCCTATTGTGTTAATTCTGATGCGATTTCTGTATTTCATCGTCAATAAGAAGGTCCAAGGGATACAGTAAACCTGAAGTGAAGCATCGGAACCTATAACTAGTGTCACAGGAATGGCTCAGAACATAGACAGTAAGATGAGTCAGTCTTCTTGTACTTAAGTCGGCATTGTGCCTTTTGTATTTAATTCCGATGCAATTTCTGTGTTTCATCGTCAATAAGAAGGTCAAAGGGATACAGTAAACCTCAAGTGAAGCATCGGAATCTATAACTAGTGTCACAGGAATGGTTCAAAACATAGTCAGTAGTTTAGTCGGTCTTCATGTACTTAAGTCGGCATTGTGCCTTTTGTATTTAATTCCAACGCAATTTCTGTGCTTCATCGTCAATAAGAAGGTCCAAGGGATACAGTAAACATGGAGTGAAGCGTCGGAATCTATAACTAGTGTCACAGGAATGGTTCAGAACTTAGACAGTAAGATGAGTCAGTCTTCTTGTACTTAAGTCGGCATTGTGCCTTTTGCATTTAATTCCGATGCAATTTCTGTGTTTCATCGTCAATAAGAAGGTCCAAGGGATACAGTAAACCTCCAGTGAAGCATCGGAATCTGTAACTAGTGTCACAGGAATGGTTCAAATCATAGTCAAAAGGAAGTGTCGGTCTTCATGTACTTGAGTCGGCATTGTGCCTTTTGTATTTAATTCCAATTTAATTTCTGTGTTCCATCGTCAATAAGAAGGCCAGAGGGATACAGTTAACCTGAAGGGAAGCATCGCAATCTATAACTAGTCTCACAGGAATGGTTCAAATCATAGTCAGTAAGAAGAGTAAGTCCTCTTGTACTTAAGTCGGCATTGTGCCTCTTGTATTTAATTCCGATGCAATTTCTGTGTTTCATCGTCAATAAGAAGGTCAGAGGGATACAGTAAACCTGAAGGGAAACATCGCAATCTATAACTAGTCTCACAGGAATGGTTCAAATCATAGTCGGTAAGAAGAGTCAGTCTTCTTGTACTTAAGTCGGCATTGTGCCTCTTGTATTTATTTCCGATGCAATTTCTGTGTTTCATCGTCAATAAGAAGGTCAGAGGGATACAGTAAACCTGAAGTGACGCATCGGAATCTATAACTAGTGTCACAGGAATGGTTCAAATCATAGACAAAAGGAAGTGTCGGTCTTCATGTACTTAAGTTGGCATTGTGCCTTTTGTATTTAATTCCGATGCAATTTCTGTGTTTCATCGTTAATAAGAAGGTCAGAGGGATACAGTAAACCTGAAGGGAAACATCGCAATCTATAACTAGTGTCACAGGAATGGTTCAAAAATAGTCAGTAAAAGGAGTCAGTCTTCTTGTACTTAAGTCGGCATTGTGCCTTTTGTATTTAATTCCGACGCAATTTCTGTGCTTCATCGTCAATAAGAAGGTCCAAGGGATACAGTAAACATGGAGTGAAGCGTCGGAATCTATAACTAGTGTCACAGGAATGGTTCAAATCATAGTCAAAAGGAAGTGTCGGTCTTCATGTACGTAAGTCGGCATTGTGCCTTTTGTATTTAATTCCGATGCAATTTCTGTGTTTCATCGTCAATAAGAAGGTCAGAGGGATACAGTAAACCTGAAGTGTAGCATCGCAATCTATAACTAGTCTCACAGGAATGGTTCAAAACATAGTCAGTAAAAGGAGTCAGTCTTCTTGTACTTAAGTCGGCATTGTGCCTTTTGTATTTAATTCCGAGGCAATTTCTGTAATTCATCGTCAATAAGGAGGTCCAAGGGATACAGTAAACCTCACGTGAAGCATCGGAATCTATAACTAGGGTCACAGGAATGGTTCAAATCATAGTCAGTTGGAAGTGTCGGTCTTCATGTACTTAAGTCGGCATTGTGCCTTTTGTATTTAATTCCGATGTAATTTCTGTGTTTCATCGTCAATGAGAAGGTCAGAGGGATACAGTAAACCTGAAGGGAAGCATCGCAATCAATTACTAGTCTCACAGGAATGGTTCAAATCATAGTCAGTAAGAAGAGTCAGTCTTCTTGTACTTAAGTCGGCATTGTGCCTCTTGTATTTATTTCCGATGCAATTTCTGTGTTTCATCGTCAATAAGAAGGTCAGAGGGATACAGTAAACCTGAAGTGACGCATCGGAATCTATAACTAGTGTCACAGGAATGGTTCAAATCGTAGTCAAAGGGAAGTGTCGGTCTTCATGTACTTAAGTCAGCGTTGTGCCTTTTGTATTTAATTCCGATGCAATTTCTGTATTCATCGTCAATAAGAAGGTCAGAGGGATACAGTAAACCTGAAGGAAAACATCGCAATCTATAACTAGTCTCACAGGAGTTGTTCAAATCATAGTCAGTAAAAGGAGTCAGTCTTCTTGTACTTAAGTCGGCATTGTGCCTTTTGTATTTAATTCCGAGGCAATTTCTGTGTTTCATCGTCAATAAGAAGGTCCAAGGGATACAGTAAACCTGAAGTGAAGCATCGGAATCTATAACTAGTGTCACAGGAATGGTTCAAAACATAGACAGTAGGAAGAGTCAGTCTTCTTGTAGTTAAGTCGGCATTGTGCCTTTTCTATTTAATTCCGATGCTATTTCTGTGTTTCATCGTCAAAAAGTAGGTCAGAGGGGTACAGTAAAGCTGAAGTGAAGCATCGGAATCTATAACTAGTGTCACAGGAATGGTTCAAAACATAGTCAGTAAGAGGAGTCTTTCTTTTTGTACATAAGTCGTCAGTGTGCCCATAGTGTTATTTCCGATGCGATTTCTGTATTTCATCGTCAATAAGAATTTCCAAGGGATACAGTAAACCTGAAGTGAAGCATCGGAATCTATAACTAGTGTCACAGGAATGGTTCAAAACATAGTCAGTAAGAGGAGTCAGTCTTTTTGTACTTAAGTCGGCAGTGTTCCTATTGTGTTAATTCTGATGCGATTTCTGTATTTCATCGTCAATAAGATGGTCCAAGGGATACAGTAAACCTGAAGTGAAGCATCGGAATCTATAACTAGTGTCACAGGAATGGTTCAGAACATAGACAGTAAGATGAGTCAGTCTTCTTGTACTTAAGTTGGCATTGTGCCTTTTGTATTTAATTCCGATACAATTTCTGTGTTTCATCGTCAATAAGAAGGTCAAAGGGATATAGTAAACCTCAAGTGAAGCATCGGAATCTATAACTAGTCTCACAGGAATGGTTCAAATCATAGTCAGTAAGAAGAGTCAGTCTTCTTGTACTTAAGTCGGCATTGTGCCTCTTGTATTTAATTCCGATGCAATTTCTGTGTTTCATCGTCAATAAGAAGGTCAGAGGGATACAGTAAACCTGAAGTGACGCATCGGAATCTATAACTAGTGTCACAGGAATGGTTCAAATCATAGACAGTAGGAGGTGTAGGTCTTCATGTACGTAAGTCGGCATTGTGCCTTTTGTATTTAATTCCGATGCAATTTATGTGTTTCATCGTCAACAAGAAGGTCAGAGGGATACAGTAAACCTGAAGTGAAGCATCGCAATCTATAACTAGTCTCACAGGAATGGTTCAAAGCATAGACAGTAAAAGGAGTCAGTCACTTGTACTTAAGTCGGCATTGTGCATTTTGTAATTAATTCCGAGGCAATTTCTGTGTTTCATCGTCAATAAGAAGGTCCAAGGGATACAGTAAACCTCAAGCGAAGCATCGGAATCTATAACTAGTGCCACAGGAATGGTTCAAATCATAGTCAGTAGGAAGTGTCGGTCTTCATGTACTTAAGTCGGCATTGTGCCTTTTGTATTTAATTCCGATGTAATATCTGTGTTCCTTCGTCAATAAGAAGGTCAGAGGGATACAGTAAACCTGAAGGGAAGCATCGCAATCTATAACTAGTCTCACAAAAATGGTTCAAATCATAGTCAGTAAGAAGAGTCAGTCTTCTTGTACTCAAGTCGGCATTGTGCCTTTTGTATTTAATTCCGAGGCAATTTCTGTGTTTCATCGTCAATAAGAAGGTCCAAGGGATACAGTAAACCTGAAGTGAAGCATCGGAATCTATAACTAGTGTCACAGGAATGGTTCAAACATAGACAATAGGAAGAGTCAGTCTTCTTGTACTCAAGTCGGCATTGTGCCTTTTCTATTTAATTCCGATGCAATATCTGTGTTCATCGTCAGAAAGTAGGTCAGACGGGTACAGTAAAGCTAAAGTGAAGCATCGGAATCTATAACTAGTGTCGCAGGAATGGTTCAAAACATAGTCAGTAAAAGGAGTCAGTCTTCTTGTACTTAAGTCGGCATTGTGCCTTTTGTATTTAATTCCGAGGCAATTTCTGTGTTTCATCGTCAATAAGAAGGTCCAAGGGATACTGTAAACCTGAAGTGAAGCATCGGAATCTATAACTAGTGTCACAGGAATGGTTCAAAACATGTACAGTAGGAGGAGTCAGTCTTCTTGTACTTAAGTCGGCATTGTGCCTTTTCTATTTAATTCCGATGCTATTTCTGTGTTTCATCGTCAAAAAGTAGGTCAGAGGGGTACAGTAAAGCTGAAGTGAAGCATCGGAATCTATAACTGGTGTCACAGGAATGGTTCAAAACATAGTCAGTAAGAGGAGTCAGTCTTTTTGTACTTAAGTCGGCAGTGTTCCTATTGTGTTAATTCTGATGCGATTTCTGTATTTCATCGTGAATAAGAAGGTCCAAGGGATACAGTAAACCTGAAGGGAAACATCGCAATCTATAACTAGTCTCACAGGAGTTGTTCAAATCATAGTCAGTAAAAGGAGTCAGTCTTCTTGTACTCAAGTCGGCATTGTGACTTTTGTATTTAATTCCGAGGCAATTTCTGTGTTTCATCGTCAATAAGAAGGTCCAAGGGATACAGTAAACCTGAAGTGAAGCATCGGAATCTATAACTAGTGTCACAGGAATGGTTCAAACATAGACAGTAGGAAGAGTCAGTCTTCTTGTAGTTAAGTCGGCATTGTGCCTTTTCTATTTAATTCCGATGCAATATCTGTGTTCATCGTCAGAAAGTAGGTCAGACGGGTACAGTAAAGCTGAAGTGAAGCATCGGAATCTATAACTAGTGTCGCAGGAATGGTTCAAAACATAGTCAGTAAAAGGAAGTCTTCTTGTACTTAAGTCGGCATTGTGCCTTTTGTATTTAATTCCGAGGCAATTTCTGTGTTTCATCGTCAATAAGAAGGTCCAAGGGATACTGTAAACCTGAAGTGAAGCATCGGAATCTGTAACTAGTGTCACAGGAATGGTTCAAAACATGTACAGTAGGAAGAGTCAGTCTTCTTGTACTTAAGTCGGCATTGTGCCTTTTCTATTTAATTCCGATGCTATTTCTGTGTTTCATCGTCAAAAAGTAGGTCAGAGGGGTACAGTAAAGCTGAAGTGAAGCATCGGAATCTATAACTAGTGTCACAGGAATGGTTCAAAACATAGTCAGTAAGAGGAGTCAGTCTTTTTGTACTTAACTCGTCAGTGTGCCTATTGTGTTAAATCCGATGCGATTTCTGTATTTCATCGTCAATAAGAAGGTCCAAGGGATACAGTAAACCTGAAGTGAAGCATCGGAATTTATAACTAGTGTCACAGGAATGGTTCAGAACATAGACAGTAAGATGAGTCAGTCTTCTTGTACTTAAGTCGGCTTTGAGCCTTTTGTATTTAATTCCAATGCAATTTCTGTGCTTCATCGTCCATAAGAAGGTCCAAGGGATACAGTAAACATGCAGTGAAGCGTCGGAATCTATAACTAGTGTCACAGGAATGGTTCAGAACTTAGACAGTAAGATGAGTCAGTCTTCTTGTACTTAAGTCGGCATTGTGCCTTTTGCATTTAATTCCGATGCAATTTCTGTGTTTCATCGTCAATAAGAAGGTCCAAGGGATACACTAAACCTCCAGTGAAGCATCGGAATCTATAACTAGTGTCACAGGAATGGTTCAAACCATAGTCAGTAGGAAGTGTCGGTCTTCATGTACTTAAGTCGGCATTGTGCTTTTGTATTTAATTCCGATGCAATTACTGTGTTTCATCGTCAATAAGAAGGTAAGAGGGATACAGTTAACCTGAAGGGAAGCATCGCAATCTTTAACTAGTCTCACAGGAATGCTTCCAATCATAGTCAGTAAGAAGAGTCAGTCTTCTTGTACTTAAGTCGGCATTGTGCCTCTTGTATTTAATTCCGATGCAATATCTGTGTTTCATCGTCAATAAGAGGGTCAGAGGGATTCAGTAAACCTGAAGTGACGCATCGGAATCTATAACTAGTGTCACAGGAATGGTTCAAATCATAGTCAGTAGGAGGTGTAGGTCTTCATGTACGTAAGTCGGCATTGTGAATTTTGTATTTAATTCCGATGCAATTTATGTGTTTCATCGTCAACAAGAAGGTCAGAGGGATACAGTAAACCTGAAGTGAAGCATCGCAATCTATAACTAGTCTCACAGGAATGGTTCAAAGCATAGACAGTAAAAGGAGTCAGTCACTTGTACTTAAGTCGGTATTGTGCATTTTGTAATTAAATCCGAGGTAATTTCTGTGTTTCATCGTCAATAAGAAGGTCCAAGGGATACAGTAAACCTCAAGTGAAGCATCGGAATCTATAACTAGTGTCACAGGAATGGTTCAAATCATAGTCAAAAGGAAGTGTCGGTCTTCATGTACGTAAGTCGGCATTGTGCCTTTTCTATTTAATTCCGATGCAATTTCTGTGTTCATCGTCAAAAAGTAGGTCAGACGGGTACAGTAAAGCTGAAGTGAAGCATCGGAATCTATAACTAGTGTCACAGGAATGGTTCAAAACATAGTCAGTAAAAGGAGTCAGTCTTCTTGTACTTAAGTCGGCATTGTGCCTTTTGTATTTAATTCCGAGGCAAGTTCTGTGTTTCATCGTCAATAAGAAGGTCCAAGGGATACAGTAAACCTGAAGTGAAGCATCGGAATCTATAACTAGTGTCACAGGAATGGTTCAAAACATAGACAGTTGGAAGAGTCAGTCTTCTTGTACGTAAGTCGGCATTGTGCCTTTTCCATTTAATTCCGATGCTATTTCTGTGTTTCATCGTCAAAAAGTAGGTCAGAGGGGTACAGTAAAGCTGAAGTGAAGCATCGGAACTATAACTAGTGTCACAGGAATGGATCAAAACATAGTCAGTAAGAGGAGTCAGTCTTTTTGTACTTAAGTCGTCAGTGTGCCTATTGTGTTAATTCCGATGCGATTTCAGTATTTCATCGTCAATAAAGAGGTCCAAGGGATACAGTAAATCTGAAGTGAAGCATCGGAATCTATAACTAGTGTCATAGGAATGGTTCAGAACATAGACAGTAAGATGAGTCAGTCTTCTTGTACATAAGTCGGCATTGTGCCTTTTGTATTTAATTTCGATGCAATATCTGTGTTTCATCGTCAATAAGAAGGTCAAAGGGATACAGTAAACCTCAAGTGAAGCATCGGAATCTATATCTAGTGTCACAGGAATGGTTCAAAACATAGTCAGTAGGAAGAGTCGGTCCTCATGTACTTAAGTCGGCATTGTGCTTTTGTATTTAATTCCGATGCAATTTCTGTGCTTCATCGTCAATAAGAAGGTCCAAGGGATACAGTAAACCTCAAGTGAAGCGTCGGAATCTATAACTAGTGCCACAGGAATGGTTCAAATCATAGTCAGTAGGAAGTGTCGGTCTTCATGTACTTAAGTCGGCATTGTGCCTTTTGTATTTAATTCCGATGTAATTTCTGTGTTTCTTCGTCAATAAGAAGGTCAGAGGGATACAGTAAACCTGAAGGGAAGCATCGCAATCTATAACTAGTCTCACAAAAATGGTTCAAATCATAGTCAGTAAAAAGAGTCAGTCTTCTTGTACTTAAGTCGGCATTGTGCCTCTTGTATTTAATTCCGATGCAATTTCTGTGTTTCATCGTCAATAAGAATGTCAGAGGGATACAGTAAACCTGAAGTGACGCATGGGAATCTATAACTAGTGTCACAGGAATGGTTCAAATCATAGTCAAAAGGAAGTATCGGTCTTCATGTACGTAAGTCGGCATTGTGCCTTTTGTATTTAATTCCCATGCCATTTCTGTGTTTCATCGTCAATAAGAAGGTCAGAGGGATACAGTAAACCTGAAGTGAAGCATCGCAATCTATAACTAGTCTCACAGGAATGGTTCAAAACATAGTCAGTAAAAGGAGTAAGTCTTCTTGTACTTAAGTCGGCATTGTGCCTTTTGTATTTAATTGTGAGGCAATTTCAGTGTTTCATCGTCAAAAAGAAGGTCCAAGGGATACAGTAAACCTCAAGTGAAGCATCGGAATCTATAACTAGTGTCACAGGAATGGTTCAAATCATAGTCAGTAGGAAGTGTCGGTCTTCATGTACTTAAGTCGGCATTGTGCCTTTTGTATTTAATTCCGATGTAATTTCTGTGTTTCATCGTCAATAAGAAGGTCAGAGGGATACAGTAAACCTGAAGGGAAGCATCGCAATCTATAACTATTCTCATAGGAATGGTTCAAATCATAGTCAGTAAGAAGAGTCAGTCTTCTTGTACTTAAGTCGGCATTGTGCCTCTTGTATTTAATTCCGATGCAATTTCTGTGTTTCATCGTCAATAAGAAGGTCAGAGGGATACAGTAAACCTGAAGTGACGCATCGGAATCTATAACTAGTGTCACAGGAATGGTTCAAATCATAGTCAAAAGGAAGTGTCGGTCTTCATGTACTTAAGTCGGCATTGTGCCTTTTGTATTTAAATCCGATGCAATTTCTGCGTTTCATCGTCAATAAGAAGGTCAGAGGGATACAGTAAACCTGAAGGGAAACATCGTAATCTATAAGTAGTCTCACAGGAGTTGTTCAATGCATAGTCAGTAAAAGGAGTCAGTCTTCTTGTACTTAAGTCGGCATTGTGCCTTTTGAATTTAATTCCGAGGCAATTTCTGTGTTTCATCGTCAATAAGAAGGTGCAAGGGATACAGTAAACCTGAAGTGAAGCATCGGAATCTATAACTAGTGTCACAGGAATGGTTCAAAGCATAGACAGTAGGATGAGTCAGTCTTCTTGTACTTAAGTCGGCATTGTGCCTTTTCTATTTAATTCCGATGCAATTAATGTGTTTCATCGTCAAAAAGTAGGTCAGACGGGTACAGTAAAGCTGAAGTGAAGCATCGGAATCTATAACTGGTGTCACAGGAATGGTTCAAACACAGTCAGTAAAAGGAGACAGTCTTCTTGTACTTAAGTCGGCATTGTGCCTTTTGTATTTAATTCCGAGGCAATTTCTGTGTTTCATCGTCAATAAGAAGGTCCAAGGGATACAGTAAACCTGAAGTGAAGCATCGGAATCTATAACTATTGTCACAGGAATGGTTCAAAACATAGACAGTAGGAAGAGTCAGTCTTCTTGTACTTAATTCGGCATTGTGCCTTTTCTATTTAATTCCGATGCAATTTCTGTGTTTTATCGTCAAAAAGTAGGTCAGAGGGGTACAGTAAAGCTGAAGTGAAGCATCGGAATCTATAACTAGTGTCACAGGAATGGTTCAAACATAGTCAGTAAGAGGAGTCAGTCTTTTTGTACTTAAGTCGGCAGTGTGCCTATTGTGTTAATTCCGATGCGATTTCTGTATTTCATCGTCAATAAGAAGGTCCAAGGGATACAGTAAACCTGAAGTGAAGCATCGGAATCTGTAACTAGTGTCACAGGAATGGTTCAAAACATAGTCAGTAAGAGGAGTCAGTCTTTTTGTACTTAAGTCGGCAGTGTTCCTATTGTGTTATTTCCGATGCGATTTCTGTATTTCATCGTCAATGAGAAGGTCCAAGGGATACAGTAAACCTGAAGTGAAGCATCGGAATAAATAACTAGTGTCACAGGAATGGTTCAGAACATAGACAGTAAGATGAGTCAGTCTTCTTGTACTTATGTCGGCATTGTGCCTTTTGTATTTAATTCCGATGCAATTTCTGTGTTTCATCGTCAATACGAAGGTCCAAGGGATACAGTAAACCTCAAGTGAAGCATCGGAATCTGTAACTAGTGTCACTGGAATGGTTCAAAACATAGTCAGTAGGAAGAGTCGGTCTTCATGTACTTAAGTCGGCATTGTGCCTTTTGTAATTAATTCCGATGCAATTTCTGTGCTTCATCGTCAATAAGAAGGTCCAAGGGATACAGTAAACCTGGAGTGAAGCGTCGAAATCTATAACTAGTGTCACAGGAATGGTTCAGAACATAGACAGTAAGATCAGTCAGTCTTCTTGTACTTAAGTCGGCATTGTGCCTTTTGCATTTAATTCCGATGCAATTTCTGTGTTTTATCGTTAATAAGAAGGTCCAAGGGATACAGTAAACCTCAAGTGAAGCATCGGAATCTATAACTAGTGTCACAGGAATGGTTCAAATCATAGTCAGTAGGAAGTGTCGGTCTTGATGTAGTTATGTCGGCATAGTGCCTTTTGTATTTAATTCCGATGCTTTTTCTGTGATTCATCGTCAATAAGAAGGTCAGAAGGATACAGTAAACCTGAAGTGACGCATCGGAATCTATAACTAGTGTCACAGGAATGGTTCAAATCATAGTCAGTAGGAAGTGTCGGTCTTCATGTACGTAATTCGGCATTGTGCCTTTTGTATTTAAGTCCGATGCAATTTCTGTGTTTCATCGTCAATAAGAAGGTCAGAGGGATACAGTAGACCTGAAGTGAAGCATCGCAATCTATAACTAGTCTCAAAGGAATGGTTCAAAACATAGTCAGTAAAAGGAGTCAGTCTTCTTGTACTTAAGCCGGCATTGTGCCTTTTGTATTTAATTCCGATGCAATTTCTGTGTTTCATCGTCAATAGGAAGGTCCAAGGGAACAGTAAAGCTGAAGTGAAGCATCGGAATCTATAACTAGTGTCACAGGAATGGTTCAGAACATAGTCAGTAAGAGGAGTCAGTTTTTTTTGTACTTAAGTCGGCAGTGTGCCTATTGTGTTAATTCCGATGCGATTTCTGTATTTCATCGTCAATAAGACGGTCCAAGGGATACAGTAAACCTGAAGTGAAGCATCGGAATCTATAACTAGTGTCACAGGAATGGTTCAGAACATAGACTGTAAGATGAGCCAGTCTTCTTGTACTTAAGTCGGCATTGTGCCTCTTGTATTTAATTCCGATGCAATTTCAGTGTTTCATCGTCAATAAGAAGGTCCAAGGGATACAGTAAACCTCAAGTGAAGCATCGGAATCTATAACTAGTGTCACAGGAATGGTTCAAAACATAGTCAGTAGGAAGAGTCGGTCTTCATGTACTTAAGTCGGCATTGTGCCTTTTGTATTTAATTCCGATGTAATTTCTGTGTTTCATCGTCAATAAGAAGATCAGAGGGATACAGTTAACCTGAAGGGAAGCATCGCAATCTATAACTAGTCTCACAGGAATGGTTCAAATCATAGTCAGTAAGAAGAGTCAGTCTTCTTGTACTAAAGTCGGCATTGTGCCTCTTGTATTTAATTCCGATGCAATTTCTGTGTTTCATCGTCAATAAGAAGGTCAGAGGGATACAGTAAACCTGAAGTGACGCATCGGAATCTATAACTAGTGTCACAGGAATGGTTCAAATCATAGTCAGTAGGAAGTGTCGGTCTTCATGTACGTAAGTCGGCATTGTGCCTTTTGTATTTAATTCCGATGCAATTTCTTTGTTTCATCGTCAATAAGAAGGTCAGAGGGATACAGTAAAGCTGAAGTGAAGCAACGCAAACTATAACTAGTCTCACAGGAATGGTTCAAAACATAGTCAGTAAAAGGAGTCAGTCTTCTTGTACTTAAGTCGGCATTGTGCCTTTTGTATTTAATTCCGAGGCAATTTCTGTATTTCATCGTCAATAAGAAGGTCCAAGGGATACAGTAAACCTCAAGTGAAGCATCAGAATCTATAACTGGTGTCACAGGAATGGTTCAAATCATAGTCAGTAGGAAGTGTCGGTCATCATGTAGTTAAGTCGGCATTGTGCCTTTTGTATTTAATTCCGATGTAATTTCTGTGTTTCATCGTCAATAAGAAGGTCAGAGGGATAGAGTAAACCTGAAGGGAAGCATCGCAATCTATAACTAGTGTCACAGGAATGGTTCAAATCATAGTCAGTAAGAAGAGTCAGTCCTCTTGTACTTAAGTCGGCATTGTGCCTCTTGTATTTAATTCCGATGCCATTTCTGTGTTTCATCGTTAATAAGAATGTCAGAGGGATACAGTAAACCTGAAGTGAAGCATCGGAATCTGTAACTAGTGTCACAGGAATGGTTCAAAACATAGACAGTACGAGGAGTCAGTCTTCTTGTACTTTAGTCGGCATTGTGCCTTTTCTATTTAATTCCGATGCAATTTCTGTGTTTCATCGTCAAAAAGGAGGTCAGAGGGGTACAGTAAAGCTGAACTGAAGCATCGGAATCTATAACTAGTGTCACAGGAATGGTTCAAAACATAGTCAGTAAGAGGAGTCAGTCTTATTGTAAATAAGTCGGCATTCTGCCGTTTGTATTTAATTCCAATGCAATTACTGTGTTTCATCGTCAACAAGAAGGACCAAGGGATACAGTAAATCTCAAGTGAAGCATCGGAATCTAGAACTAGTGTCACAGGAATGGTTCAAAACATAGTCAGTAGGAAGAGTCGGTCTTCATGTACTTATGTCGGCATTGTGCCTTTTGTATTTAATTCCGATGCAATTTCTGTGTTTCATCGTCAATAAGAAGGTCAGAGGGATACAGTTAACCAGAAGGGAAGCATCGCAATCTATAACTAGTCTCACAGGAATGGTTCAAATCATAGTCAGTAAGAAGAGTCAGTCTTCTTGTACTTAAGTCGGCATTGTGCCTCTTGTATTTAATTCCGATGCAATTTGTGTTTCGTCGTCAATAAGAAGGTCAGACGGATACAGTAAACCTGAAGTGACGCATCGGAATCTATAACTAGTGTCACAGGAATGGTTCAAATCATAGTCAGTAGGAAGTGTCGGTCTTCATGTACGTAAGTCGGCTTTGTACCTTTTGTATTTAATTCCGATGCAATTTCTTTGTTACATCGTCAATAAGAAGTTCAGAGGAATACAGTAAACCTGAAGTGAAGCATCGCAATCTATAACTAGTCTCACAGGAATGGTTCAAAACATAGTCAGTAAAAGGAGTCAGTCTTCTTGTACTTAAGTCGGCATTGTGCCTTTTGTATTTAATTTTGAGGCAATTTCTGTGTTTCATCGTCAATAAGAAGGTCCAAGGGATACAGTAAACCTCAAGTGAAGCATCGGAATCTATAACTGGTGTCACAGGAATGGTTCAAATCATAGTCAGTAGGAAGTGTCGGTCTTCATGTGCTTAAGTCGGCATTGTGCCTTTTGTATTTAATTCCGATGTAATTTCTGTGTTTCATCGTCAATAAGAAGGTCAGAGGGATACAGTAAACCTGAAGGGAAGCATCGCAATCTATAACTAGTCTCACAGGAATGGTTCAAATCATAGTCAGTAAGAAGAGTCAGTCTTCTTGTACTTAAGTCGGCATTGTGCCTCTTGTATTTAATTCCGATGCAATTTTTGTGTTTCATCGTCAATAAGAATGTCAGAGGGATACAGTAAACCTGAAGTGACGCATCGGAATCTATAACTAGTGTCACAGGAATGGTTCAAATCATAGGCAAAGGAAGTGTCGGTCTTCATGTACTTAAGTCGGCATTGTGCCTTTTGTATTTAATTCCGATGCAATTTCTGTGTTTCATCGTCAATAAGAAGGTCAGAGGGATACAGTAAACCTGAAAGGAAACATAGCAATCTATAACTAGTCTCACAGGAATGGTTCAAAACATAGTCAGTAAAAGGAGTCAGTCTTCTTGTACTTAAGTCGGCATTGTGCTTTTGTATTTAATTCCGAGGCAATTTCTGTGTTTCATCGTCAATAAGAAGGTCCAAGGGATACAGTAAACCTGAAGGTAAGCATCGGAATCTATAACTAGTGTCACAGGAATGGTTCAAAACATAGACAGTACGAAGAGTCAGTCTTCTTGTACTTTAGTCCGCATTGTGCCTTTTCTGTTTAATTCCGATGCAATTTATGTGTTTCATCGTCAAAAAAGAGGTGAGAGGGGTACAGTAAAGCTGAACTGAAGCATCGGAATCTATAACTTGTGTCACAGGAATGGTTCAAACATAGTCAGTAAGAGGAGTCAGTCATTTTGTACTTAAGTCGGCAGTGTGCCCATTGTGTTAATTCCGTTGCGATTTCTGTATTTCATCGTCAATAACAAGGTCCAAGGGATACAGCAAACCTGAATTGAAGCATCGGAATCTATAACTAGTGTCACAGGAATGGTTCAGAGCATAGGCAGTAAGATGAGTCAGTCTTCTTGTACTTAAGTCGGCATTGTGCCTTTTGTATTTAATTCCGATGCAATTTCTGTGTTTCATCGTCAATAAGAAGGTCCAAGAGAAACAGTAAACCTGGAGTGAAGCGTCGGAATCTATAACTAGTGTCACAGGAATGGTTAAAACATAGTCAGTAGGAAGAGTTGGTCTTCATGTACTTAAATCAGCATTGTGCCTTTTGTACTTAATTCCGATGCAATTTCTGTGTTTCATCGTCAATAAGAAGGTCCAAGGGATACAGTAAACCTGAAGTGAAGCATCGGAATCTATAACTAGTGCCACAGGAATGGTTCAAAACAAAGTAAGTAAGAAGAGTCAGTCTTCTTATCCTTATGTCTGCATTGTGCCTCTTGTATTTAATTCCGATGCAATTTCTGTGTTTCATCGTCAATAAGAAGGTCAGAGGGATACAGTAAACCAGAAGTGACGCATCGGAATCTATAACTAGTGTCACAGGAATGGTTCAAATCATAGTCAGTAGGAAGTGTCGGTCTTCATGTACGTAGGGCGGCATTGTGCCTTTTGTATTTAATTCCGATGCAATTTCTTTGTTTCATCGTCAATAAGAAGGTCAGAGGGATACAGTAAACCTGAAGTGAAGCATCGCAAACTATAACTAGTCTCACAGGAATGGTTCAAAACATAGTCAGTAAAAGGAGTCAGTCTTCTTGTACTTAAGTCGGCATTGTGCCTTTTGTATTTAATTCCGAGGCAATTTCTGTGTTTCATCGTCAATAAGAAGGTCCAAGGGATACAGTAAACCTCAAGCGAAGCATCAGAATCTATAACTGGTGTCACAGGAATGGTTCAAATCATAGTCAGTAGGAAGTGTCGGTCTTCATGTACTTAAGTCGGCATTGTGCCTTTTGTATTTAATTCCGATGTAGTTTCTGTGTTTCATCGTCAATACGAAGGTCAGAGGGATACAGTAAACCTGAAGGGAAGCATCGCAATCTATAACTAGTCTCACAGGAATGGTTCAAATCATAGTCAGTAAGAAGAGTCAGTCTTCTTGTACTTAAGTCGGCATTGTGCCTCTTGTATTTAATTCCGATGCAATTTCTGTGTTTCATCGTCAATAAGAATGTCAGAGGGATACAGTAAACCTGAAGTGACGCATCGGAATCTATAACTAGTGTCACAGGAATGGTTCAAATCATAGTCAAAAGGAAGTGTCAGTCTTCATATACTTAAGTCGGCATTGTGCCTTTTGTATTTAATTCCGATGCAATTTATGTGTTTCATTGTCAATAAGAAGGTCAGAGGAATACAGTAAAGCTGAAGGGAAACATCGCAATCTATAACTAGTCTCACAGGAATGGTTCAAACATAGTCAGTAAAAGGAGTCAGTCTTCTTGTACTTAAGTTGGCATTGTGCCTTTTGTATTTAATTCCGAGGCAATTTCTGTGTCTCATCGTCAATAAGAAGGTCCAAGGGATACAGTAAACCTGAAGTGAAGCATCGGAATCTATAACTAGTGTCACAGGAATGGTTCAAAACATAGACAGTACGAAGAGTCAGTCTTCTTGTACTTTAGTCGGCATTGAGCCTTTTCTATTTAATTCCAATGCAATTTCTGTGTTTCATCGTCAAAAAGGAGGTCAGAGGGGTATAGTAAAGCTGAACTGAAGCATCGGAATCTATGACTAGTGTCACAGGAATGGTTCAAAACATAGTCAGTAAGAGGAGTCAGTCTTCATGTACTTAAGTCGGCATTGTGCCTTTAGTATTTAATTCCGATGCAATTTCTGTGTTTCATCGTCAATAAGAAGGTCAGAGGGATACAGTTAACCTGAAGGGAAGCATCGCAATCTATTACTAGTCTCACAGGAATGGTTCAAATCATAGTCATTAAGAAGAGTCAGTCTTCTTGTACTTAAGTCGGCATTGTGCCTCTTGTATTTAATTCCGATGCAATTTCTGTGTTTCATCGTCAATAAGAAGGTCACAGGGATACAGTAAACCTGAAGTGACGCATCGGAATCTATAACTAGTGTCACAGGAACGGTTCAAATCATAGTCAGTAGGAAGTGTCGGTCTTCATGTACGTAAGTCGGCATTGTGCATTTTGTATTTAATTCCGATGCAATTTCTTTGTTTCATCGTCAATAAGAAGGTCAGGGGGATACAGTAAACCTGAAGTGAAGCATCGCAATTTCCAACTAGTCTCACAGGAATGGTTCAAAACATAGTCAGTAAAAGGAGTCAGTCTTCTTTTACTTAAGTCGGCATTGTGCCTTTTGTATTTAATTCCGAGGCAATTTCTGTGTTTCATCGTCAATAAGAAGGACCAAGGGATACACTAAATCTCAAGTGAAGCATCGGAATCTATAACTAGTGTCACAGGAATGGTTCAAGCATAGTCAGTAAGAAGAGTCGGTCTTCATGTACTTAAGTCGGCATTGTGCCTTTAGTATTTAATTCCGATGCAATTTCTGTGTTTCATCGTCAATAAGAAGTTCAGAGGGATACAGTTAACCTGAAGGGAAGCATCGCAATCTATAACTAGTCACACAGGAATGGTTCAAATCATAGTCATTAAGAAGAGTCAGTCTTCTTGTACTTAAGTCGGCATTGTGCCTCTTGCATTTAATTCCGATGCAATTTCTGTGTTTCATCGTCAATAAGAAGGTCAGACGGATACAGTAAACCTGAAGTGACGCATCGGAATCTATAACTAGTGTCACAGGAACGGTTCAAATCATAGTCAGTAGGAAGTGTCGGTCTTCATGTACGTAAGTCGGCATTGTGCATTTTGTATTTAATTCCGATGCAATTTCTTTGTTTCATCGTCAATAAGAAGGTCAGGGGGATACAGTAAACCTGAAGTGAAGCATGGCAATTTCCAACTAGTCTCACAGGAATGGTTCAAAACATAGTCAGTAAAAGGAGTCAGTCTTCTTTTACTTAAGTCGGCATTGTGCCTTTTGTATTTAATTCCGAGGCAATTTCTGTGTTTCATCGTCAATAGGAAGGTCCAAGGGATACAGTAAACCTCAAGTGAAGCATCGGAATCTATAACTGGTGTCACAGGAATGGTTCAAATCATAGTCAGTAGGAAGTGTCGGTCTTCATGTACTTAAGTGGGCACTGTGCCTTTTGTATTTAATTCCGATGTAATTTCTGTGTTTCATCGTCAATAAGAAGGTCAGAGGGATACAGTAAACCTGAAGGGAAGCATCGCAATCTATAACTAGTCTCACAGGAATGGTTCAAATCATAGCCAGTAAGAAGAGTCAGTCTTCTTGTACTTAAGTCGGCATTGTGCCTCTTGTATTTAATTCCGATGCAATTTCTGTGTTTCATCGTCAACAAGAATGTCAGAGGGATACAGTAAACCTGAAGTGACGCATCGGAATCTATAACTAGATTCACTGGAATGGTTCAAATCATAGTCAAAAGGAAGTGTCGGTCTTCATGTACTTAAGTCGGCATTGTGCCTTTTGTATTTAATTCCGATGCAATTTCTGTGCTTCATCGTCAATAAGAAGGTCAGAAGGATACAGTAAACCTGAAGGGAAACATCGCAATCTATAACTAGTCTCACAGGAATGGTTCAAAATATAGTCAGTAAAAGGAGTCAGTCTTCTTGTACTTAAGTCGGCATTGTGCTTTGTATTTAATTCGGAGGCAATTTCTGTGTTTCATCGTCAATAAGAAGGTCCAAGGGATACAGTAAACCTGAAGTGAAGCATCGGAATCTATAACTAGTGTCACAGGAATGGTTCAAAACATAGACAGTACGAAGAGTCAGTCTTCTTGTACCTTAGTCGGCATTGTGCCTTTTCTATTTAATTCCGATGCGATTTCGGTGTTTCATCGTCAAAAAGGAGGTCAGAGGGGTACAGTAAAGCTGAGCTGAAGCATCGGAATCTATAACTTGTGTCACAGGAATGCTTCAAAACATAGTCAGTAAGAGGAGTCAGTCTTTTTGTACTTAAGTCGGCAGTGTGCCTATTGTGTTAATTCCGATGCGATTTCTGTATTTCATCGTCAATAACAAGGTCCAAGGGATACAGTAAACCTGAATTGAAGCATCGGAATCTATAACTAGTGTCACAGGAATGGTTCAGAACATAGACAGTAAGATGAGTCAGTCTTCTTGTACTTAAGTCGGCATTGTGCCCTTTGTATTTAATTCCGATGCAATTTCTGTGCTTCATCGTCAATAAGAAGGTCCAAGGGATACAGTAAACCTCAAGTGAAGCATCGGAATCTATAACTAGTGTCACAGGAATGCTTCAAAACATAGTCAGTAGGAAGAGTCGGTCTTCATGTACAAATGTCGGCATTGTGCCTTTTGTATTTAATTCCGATGCAATTTCTGTGCTTCATCGTCAATAAGAAGGTCCAAGGGATACAGTAAACCTGTAGTGAAGCGTCGGAATCTATAACTAGTGTCACAGGAATGGTTCAGAACATAGACAGTAAGATGAGTCATTCTTCTTGTACTTAAATCGGCATTGTGCCTTTTGCATTTAATTCCGATGCAATTTCTGTGTTACATCGTCAATAAGAATGTCCAAGGGATACAGTAAACCTCAAGTGAAGCATCGGAATCTATAACTAGTGTCACAGGAATGGTTCAAATCATAGTCAGTATTAAGTGTCGGTCTTCATGTACTTAATTCGGCATAGTGTTTTTGTATTTAATTCCGATGCAATTTCTGTGTTTCATCGTCAATAAGAAGGTCCAAGAGAAACAGTAATCCTGGAGTGAAGCATCGGAATCTATAACTAGTATCACAGGAACGGTTCAAACATAGTCAGTAGGAAGAGTTGGTCTTCATGTACTTAAATCGGCATTGTGCCTTTTGTATTTAATTCCGATGCAATTTCTGTGTTTCATCGTCAATAAGAAGGTCCAATAGATACAGTTAACCTGAAGGGAAGCATCGCAATCTATAACTAGTCTCACATGAATGATTCAAATCATAGTAAGTAGGAAGTGTCGGTCTTCATGTACTTAAGTCGGCATTGTGCCTTTTGTATTTAATTCCGATTCAATTTCTGTGTTTCACCGTCAATAAGAAGATCAGAGGGATACAGTAAACCTGAAGTGAAGCATCGGAATCGATAACTTGTGTCACAGGAATGGTTCAAAACATAGACAGTACGAAGAGTCAGTCTTCTTGTACTTTAGTCGGCATTGAGCCTTTTCTATTTAATTCCGATGCAATTTCTGTGTTTCATCGTCAAAATGGAGGTCAGAGGGGTACAGTAAAGCTGAACTGAAGCATCGGAATCTATAACTAGTGTCACAGGAATGGTTCAAATCATAGTCAGTAGGAAGTGTCGGTCTTCATGTACGTAAGTCGGCATTGTGCCTTTTGTATTTAATTCTGAGGCAATTTCTGTGTTTCATCGTCAATAAGAAGGTCCAAGGGATACAGTAAACCTCAAGTGAAGCATCGGAATCTATAACTGCTGTCACAGGAATGGTGCAAATCATAGTCAGTAGGAAGTGTCGGTCTTCATGTACTTAAGTCGGCATTGTGCCTTTTGTATTTAATTCCGATGTAATTTCTGTGTTTCATCGTCAATAAGAAGGTCAGAGGGATACAGTAAACCTGAAGGGAAGCATCGCAATCTATAACTAGTCTCACAGGAATGGTTCGAATCATAGTCAGTAACAAGAGTCAGTCTTCTTGTACTTAAGTCGGCATTGTGCCTCTTGTATTTAATTCCGATGCAATTTCTGTGTTTCTTCGTCAATAAGAATGTCAGAGGGATACAGTAAACCTGAAGTGACGCATCGGAATCTATAACTAGTGTCACAGGAATGGTTCAAATCATAGTCAAAAGGAAGTGTCGGTCTTCATGTACTTAAGTCGGCATTGTGCCTTTTGTATTTAATTCCGATGCAATTTCTGTGTTTCATCGTCAATAAGAAGGTCAGAGGGATACAGTAAACCTGAAGGGAAACACCGCAATCTATAACTAGTCTCATAGGAATGGTTCAAAATATAGTCAGTAAAAGGAGTCAGTCTTCTTGTACTTAAGTCGGCATTGTGCTTTGTATTTAATTCGGAGGCAATTCCTGTGTTTCATCGTCAATAAGAAGGTCCAAGGGAAACAGTTAACCTGAAGTGAAGCATCGGAATTATAACTAGTGTCACAGGAATGGTTCAAAACATAGTCAGTAGGAAGAGTCGGTCTTCATGTACTAATGTCGGCATTGTGCCTTTTGTATTTAATTCCGATGCAATTTCTGTGCTTCATCGTCAATAAGAAGGTCCAAGGGATACAGTAAACCTGTAGTGAAGCGTCGGAATCTATAACTAGTGTCACAGGAATGGTTCAGAACATAGTCAGTAAAAGGAGTCAGTCTTCTTGTACTTTAGTCGGCATTGTGCCTTTTCTATTTAATTCCGATGAAATTTCTGTGTTTCATCGTCAAAAAAGGAGGTCAGAGGGGTACAGTAAAGCTGAACTGAAGCATCGGAATCTATAACTTGTGTCACAGGAATGGTTCAAAACATAGTCAGTAAAAGGAGTCATTCTTTTTGTACTTAAGTCGGCAGTGTGCCTATTGTTTTAATTCCGATGCGATTTCTGTATTTCATCGTCAATAACAAGGTCCAAGGGATACAGTAAACCTGAATTGAAGCATCGGAATCTATAACTAGTGTCACAGGAATGGTTCAGAACATAGACAGTAAGATGAGTCAGTCTTCTTGTACTTAAGTCGGCATTGTGCCCTTTGTATTTAATTCCGATGCAATTTCTGTGTTTCATCGTCAATAAGAAGGTCCAAGGGATACAGTAAACCTCAAGTGAAGCATCGGATTCTATAACTAGTGTCACAGGAATGGTTCAAAACATAGTCAGTAGGAAGAGTCGGTCTTCATGTACTAATGTCGGCATTGTGCCTTTTGTATTTAATTCCGATGCAATTTCTGTGCTTCATCGTCAATAAGAAGGTCCAAGGGATACAATAAACCTGTAGTGAAGCGTCGGAATCTATAACTAGTGTCACAGGAATGGTTCAGAACATAGACAGTAAGATGAGTCAGTCTTCTTGTACTTAAGTCGGCATTGTGCCTTTTGCATTTAATTCCGATGCAATTTCTGTGTTTCATCGTCAATAAGAAGGTCCAAGGGATACAGTAAACCTCAAGTGAAGCATCGGAATCTATAACTAGTGTCACAGGAATGGTTCAAATCATAGTCAGTATTAAGTGTCGGTCTTCATGTACTTAAGTCGGCATAGTGCTTTTTGTATTTAATTCCGATGCAATTTCTGTGTTTCATTGTCAATAAGAAGGTCCAAGACAAACAGTAAACCTGGAGTGAAGCGTCGGAATCTGTAACTAGTGTCACAGGAATGGTTAAAACATAGACCGTAAGAAGAGTCAGTCTTCCTTGTACTTAAATCGGCATTGTGCCCTTGGTATTAAATTCCGATGCAATTTCTGTGTTTCATCGTCAATAAGAAGGTCCAAGGGATACAGTAAACCTCAAGTGAAGCATCGGAATCTATAACTAGTGTCACAGGAACGGTTCAAACATAGTCAGTAGGAAGAGTTGGTCTTCATGTACTTAAATCGGCATTGTGCCTTTTGTATTTAATTCCGATGCGATTTCTGTGTTTCATCGTCAATAAGAAGGTCCACGGGATAAAGTTAACCTGAAGGGAAGCATCGCAATCTATAATTAGTCTCACAGGAATGATTCAAATCATAGTCAGTAGGAAGTGTCGGTCTTCATGTAGTTAAGTCAGCATTGTGCCTTTTGTATTTAATTCCGATGCAATTTCTGTGTTTCATCGTCAATAAGAAGATCAGAGGGATACAGTAAACCTGAAGTGAAGCATCGGAATCTATAACTAGTGTCACAGGAATGATTCAAAACATAGACAGTACGAAGAGTCAGTCTTCTTGTACTTTAGTCGGCATTGAGCCTTTTCTATTTAATTCCGATGCAATTTCTGTGTTTCATCGTCAAAAAGGAGGTCAGAGGGGTACAGTAAAGCTGAACTGAAGCATCGGAATCTATAACTAGTGTCACAAGAATGGTTCAAATCATAGTCAGTAGGAAGTGTCGGTCTTCATGTACGTAAGTCGGCATTGTGCATTTTGTATTTAATTGCGATGCAATTTCTTTGTTTCATCGTCAATAAGAAGGTCAGGGGGATACAGTAAACCTGAAGTGAAGCATCGCAATCTATAACTAGTCTCACAGGAATGGTTCAAAACATAGTCAGTAAAAGGAGTCAGTCTTCTTGTACTTACGTCGGCATTGTGCCTTTTGTATTTAATTCCGAGGCAATTTCTGTGTTTCATCGTCAATAAGAAGGTCCAAGGGATACAGTAAACCTCAAGTGAAGCATCGGAATCTATAACTGGTGTCACAGGAATGGTTCAAATCATATTCAGAAGGAAGTGTCGGTCTTCATGTACTTGAGTCGGCATTATGCCTTTTGTATTTAATTCCGATGTAATTTATGTGTTTCATCGTCAATAAGAAGGTCAGAGGGATACAGTAAACCTGAAGGGAAGCATCGCAATCTATAACTAGTCTCACAGGAATGGTTCAAATCATAGTCAGTAAGAAGAGTCAGTCTTCTTGTACTTAAGTCGGCATTGTGCCTCTTGTATTTAATTCCGATGCAATTTCTGTGTTTCATGGTCAATAAGAAGGTCAGAGGGATACAGTAAACCTGAAGTGACGCATCGGAATCTATAACTAGTGTCACAGGAATGGTTCAAATTATAGACAGTACGAAGAGTCAGTCTTCTTGTACTTTAGTCGGCATTGAGCCTTTTCTATTTAATTCCGATGCAATTTCTGAGTTTCATCGTCAAAAAGGAGGTCAGAGGGGTACAGTAAAGCTGAACTGAAGCATCGGAATCTATAACTAGTGTCACAGGAATGGTTCAAAACATAGTCAGTAAGAGGAGTCAGTCTTTTTGTAATTAAGTCGGCATTCTGCCTTTTGTATTTAATTCCGATGCAATTACTGTGTTTCATCGTCAATAAGAAGGACCAATGGATACAGTTAATCTCAAGTGAAGCATCGGAATCTATAACTAGTGTCACAGGAATGGTTCAAAACATAGTCAGTACGAAGAGTCGGTCTTCATGTACTTAAGTCGGCATTGAGCCTTTTGTATTTAATTCCAATGCAATTTCTGTGTTTCATCGTCAATAAGAAGGTCAGAGGGATACAGTTAACCTGAAGGGAAGCATCGCAATCTATAACTAGTCTCACAGGAATGATTCAAATCATAGTCAGTAGGAAGTGTCGGTCTTCATGTACTTAAGTCGGCATTGTGCCTTTTGTATTTAATTCCGATGCAATTTCTGTGTTTCATCGTCAATAAGAAGATCAGAGGGATACAGTTAACCTGAAGGGAAGCATCGCAATCTATAACTAGGCTCACAGGAATGGTTCAAATAATAGTCAGTAGGAAGTGTCGGTCTTCATGTACGTAAGTCGGCATTGTGCATTTTGTATTTAATTCCGATGCAATTTCTTTGTTTCTTCGTCAATAAGAAGGTCAGGGGGATACAGTAAACCTGAAGTGAAGCATCGCAATCCATAACTAGTCTCACAGGAATGGTTCAAAACATAGTCAGTAAAAGGAGTCAGTCTTCTTGTACTTAAGTCGGCATTGTGCCTTTTGTATTTAATTCCGAGGCAATTTCTGTGTTTCATCGTCAATGAGAAGGTCCAAGGGATACAGTAAACCTCAAGTGAAGCATCGGAATCTATAACTGGTGTCACAGGAATTTTTCAAGTCATAGTCAGTTGGAAGTGTCGGTCTTCATGTCCTTAAGTCGGCATTGTGCCTTTTGTATTTAATTCCGATGAAATTTCTGTGTTTCATCGTCAATAAGAAGGTCAGAGGGATACAGTAAACCTGAAGGGAAGCATCGTAATCTATAACTAGTCTCACAGGAATGGTTCAAATCATAGTCAGTAAGAAGGGTCAGTCTTCTTGTACTTAAGTCGGCATTGTGCCTCTTGTATTTAATTCCGATGCAATTTCTGTGTTTCATCGTCAATAAGAAGGTCAGAGGGATACAGTAAACCTGAAGGGAAACATCGCAATATGTAACTAGTCTCGCAGGAATGGTTCAAAATATAGTCAGTAAAAGGAGTCAGTCTTCTTGTACTTAAGTCGGCATTGTGCTTTTGTATTTAATTCCGAGGCAATTTCTGTGTTTCGTCGTCAATAAGAAGGTCCAAGGGATACAGTAAACCTGAAGTGAAGCATCGGAATCTATAACTAGTGTCACAGGAATCTTTCAAAACATAGACAGTACGAAGAGTCAGTCTTCTTGTACTTTAGTCGGCATTGTGCCTTTTCTATTTAATTCCGATACAATTTCTGTGTTTCATCGTCAAAAAGGAGGTCAGAGGGGTACAGTAAAGCTGAACTGAAGCATCGGAATCTATAACTTGTCTCACAGGAATGGTTCAAAGCATAGTCAGTAAGAGGAGTCAGTCTTTTTGTACTTAAGTCGGCAGTGTGCCTATTGTGTTAATTCCGATGCGATTTCTGTATTTCATCGTCAATAACAGGGTCCAAGGGATACAATAAACCTGAACTGAAGCATCGGAATGTATAACTAGTGTCACAGGAATGGTTCAGAATATAGACAGTAAGATGAGTCAGTCTTCTTGTACTTAAGTCGGCATTGTGCCCTTTGTATTTAATTCCGATGCAATTTCTGTGTTTCATCGTCAATAAGAAGGTCCAAGGGATACAGTAAACCTCATGTGAAGCATCGGAATCTATAATTAGTGTCACAGGAATGGTTCAAAAAATAGTCAGTAGGAAGAGTCGGTCTTCATGTACTAAAGTCGGCATTGTGCCTTTTGTATTTAATTCCGATGCAATTACTGTGCTTCATCGTCAATAAGAAGGTCCAAGGGATACTGTAAACCTGTAGTGAAGCGTCGGAATCTATAACTAGTGTCACAGGAATGGTTAAAACATAGACCGTAAGAAGAGTCAGTCTTCCTTGTACTTAAATCGGCATTGTGCCCTTGGTATTAAATTCCGATGCAATTTCTGTGTTTCATCGTCAATAAGAAGGTCCAAGTGATACAGTAAACCTCAAGTGAAGCATCGGAATCTATAACTAGTGTCACAGGAACGGTTCAAACATAGCCAGTAGGAAGAGTTGGTCTTCATGTACTTAAATCGGCATTGTGCCTTTTGTATTTAATTCCGATGCAATTTCTGTGTTTCATTGTCAATAAGAAAGTCCAAGGGCTACAGTTAACCTGAAGGGAAGCATCGCAATCTATAACTAGTCACACAGGAATGATTCAAATCATAGTCAGTAGGAAGTGTCGGTCTTCATGTACTTAAGTCGGCATTGTGCCTTTTGTATTTAATTCCGTTGCAATTTCTGTGTTTCATCGTCAATAAGAAGGTCAGAGGGATACAGTAAATCTGAAGTGACGCATCGGAATCTATAACTAGTGTCACAGGAATGGTTCAAATCGTAGTCAGTAGGATGTGTCGGTCTTCACGTACGTAAGTCGGCATTGTGCATTTTGTATTTAATTCCGATGCAATTTCTGTGTTTCATCGTCAATAAGAAGGTCAGAGGGATACAGTAAATCTGAAGTGAAGCATCGCAATCTATAACTAGTCTCACAGGAATGGTTCAAAACATAGTCAGTAAAAGGAGTCAGTCTTCTTGTACTTAAGTCGGCATTGTGCCTTTTGTATTTAATTCCGAGGCAATTTCTGTGTTTCATCGTCAATAAGAAGGTCCATGGGATACAGTAAACCTCAAGTGAAGCATCGGAATCTATAACTGGTGTCACAGGAATGGTTCAAATCATAGTCAGTAGGAAGTGTCGGTCTTCATGTACTTAAGTCGGCATTGTGCCTTTTGTATTTAATTCCGATGTAATTTCTGTGTTTCATCGTCAATAAGAAGGTCAGAGGGATACAGTAAACCTGAAGCGAAGCATCGCAATCTATAATTAGTCTCACAGGAATGGTTCAAATCATAGTCAGTAAGAAGAGTCAGTCTTCTTGTACTTAAGTCGGCATTGTGCCTCTTGTATTTAATTCCGATGCAATTTCTGTGTTTCATCGTCAATAAGAATGTCAGAGGGATACAGTTAACCTGAAGTGACGCATCGGAATCTATAACTAGTGTCACAGGAATGGTTCAAATCATAGTCAAAAGGAAGTGTCGGTCTTCATGTACTTAAGTCGGCATTGTGCCTTTTGTATTTAATTCCGATGCATTTTCTGTGTTTCATCGTCAATACGAAGGTCAGAGGGATACAGTAAACCTGAAGGGAAACATCGCAATCTATAACTAGTCTCACAGGAATGGTTCAAAGTATAGTCAGTAAAAGGAGTCAGTCTTCTTGTACTTAAGTCGGCATTGTGCTTTTGTATTTAATTCCGAGGCAATTTCTGTGTTTCATCGTCAATACAAAGGTCCAAGGGATACAGTAAACCTCAAGTGAAGCATCGGAATCTATAACTAGTGTCACAGGAATGGTTCAAAACATAGACAGTACGAAGAGTCAGTCTTCTTGTACTTTAGTCGGCATTGTGCCTTTTCTATTTAATTCCGATGCAATTTCTGTGTTTCATCGTCAAAAAGGAGGTCAGAGGGGTACAGTAAAGCTGAGCTGAAGCATCGGAATCTATAACTTGTGTCACAGGAATGGTTCAAAGCATAGTCAGTAAGAGGAGTCAGTCTTTTTGTACTTAAGTCGGCAGTGTGCCTATTGTGTTAATTCCGATGCGATTTCTGTATTTCGTCGTCAATAACAAGGTCCCAGGGATACAGTAAACCTGAATTGAAGCATCGGAATCTATAACTAGTGTCACAGGAATGGTTCAGAACATAGACAGTAAAATGAGTCAGTCTTCTTGTACTTAAGTCGGCATTGTGCCCTTTGTATTTAATTCCGATGCAATTTCTGTGTTTCATCGTCAATAAGTAGGTCCAAGGGAT
This sequence comes from Schistocerca piceifrons, assembly GCF_021461385.2. Taxonomy (NCBI): domain Eukaryota; kingdom Metazoa; phylum Arthropoda; class Insecta; order Orthoptera; family Acrididae; genus Schistocerca; species Schistocerca piceifrons. The sequence goes on along the minus strand of NW_025727442.1, from coordinate 126,634 downwards.
ACAGTAAACCTCAAGTGAAGCATCGGAATCTATAACTAGTGTCACAGGAATGGTTCAAAACATAGTCAGTAGGAAGAGTCGGTCTTCATGTACTATAGTCGGCATTGTGCCTTTTGTATTTAATTCCGATGCAATTTCTGTGCTTCATCGTCAATAAGAAGGTCCAAGGGATACAGTAAACCTGTAGTGAAGCGTCGGAATCTATAACTAGTGTCACAGGAATGGTTCAGAACATAGACAGTAAGATGAGTCAGTCTTCTTGTACTTAAGTCGGCATTGTGCCTTTTGCATTTAAATCCGATGCAATTTCTGGGTTTCATCGTCAATAAGAAGGTCCAAGGGATACAGTAAACCTCAAGTGAAGCATCGGAATCTATAACTAGTGTCACAGGAATGGTTCAAATCATAGTCAGTATTAAGTGTCGGTCTTCATGTACTTAGGTCGGCATAGTGCTTTTTGTATTTAATTCCGATGCAATTTCTGTGTTTCATCGTCAATAAGAAGGTCCAAGAGAAACAGTAAACCTGGAGTGAAGCGTCGGAATCTATAACTAGTGTCACAGGAATGGTTAAAACATAGACCGTAAGAAGAGTCAGTCTTCCTTGTACTTAAATCGGCATTGTGACCTTGGTATTAAATTCCGATGCAATTTCTGTGTTTCATCGTCAATAAGAAGGTCCAAGGGATACAGTAAACCTCAAGTGAAGCATCGGAATCTATAACTAGTGTCACAGGAACGGTTCAAATCAAAGTCAGTAGGAAGAGTTGGTCTTCATGTACTTAAATCGGCATTGTGCCTTTTGTATTTAATTCCGATGCAATTTCTGTGTTTCATCGTCAATAAGAAGGTCCAAGGGATACAGTTAACCTGAAGGGAAGCATCGCAATCTATAACTAGTCTCACAGTAATGACTCAAATCATAGTCAGTAGGAAGTGTCGGTCTTCATGTACTTAAGTCGGCATTGTGCCTTTTGTATTTAATTCCTATGCAATTTCTGTGTTTCATCGTCAATAAGAAGATCAGTGGGATACAGTTAACCTGAAGGGAAGCATCGCAATCTATAACTAGTCTCACAGGAATGGTTCAAATCATAATCAGTAAGAAGAGTCAGTCTTCTTGTAGTTAAGTCGGCATTGTGCCTCTTGTATTTAATTCCGATGCAATTTCTGTGTTTCATCGTCAATAAGAAGGTCAGAGGGATACAGTAAACCTGAAGTGACGCATCGGAAACTATAACTAGTGTCACAGGAATGGTTCAAATCATAGTCAGTAGGAAGTGTCGGTCTTCATGTACGTAAGTCGGCATTGTGCCTTATGTATTTAATTCCGATGCAATTTCTTTGTTTCATCGTCAATAAGAAGGTCAGAGGGATACAGTAAACCTGAAGTGAAGCGTCGCAATCTATAACTAGTCTCACAGGAATGGTTCAAAACATAGTCAGTAAAAGGAGTCAGTCTTCTTGTACTTAAGTCGGCATTGTGCCTTTTGTATTTAATTCCGAGGCAATTTCTGTGTTTCATCGTCCATAAGAAGGTCCAAGGGATGCAGTAAACCTCAAGTAAAGCATCGGAATCTATAACTGGTGTCACAGGAATGGTTCAAATCATAGTCAGTAGGAAGTGTCGGTCTTCATGTACTTAAGACGGCATTGTGCCTTATTGTATTTAATTCCGATGCAATTTCTGTGTTTCATCGTCAATAAGAAGGTCAGAGGGATACAATAACCTAAAGGGAAACATCGCAATCTATAACTAGTCTCACAGGAATGGTTCAAAACATAGTCAGTAAAAGGAGTCAGTCTTCTTGTACTTAAGTCGGCATTGTGCCCTTTGTATTTAATTCCGATGCAATTTCTGTGCTTCATCGTCAATAAGAAGGTCCAAGGGATACAGTAAACCTCAAGTGAAGCATCGGAATCTATAACTAGTGTCACAGTAACGGTTCAAACATAGGCAGTAGGAAGAGTTGGTCTTCATGTACTTAAATCGGCATTCTGCCTTTTGTATTTACTTCCGAGGCAATTTCTGTGTTTCATCGTCAATAAGAAGGTCCATGGGATACAGTAAACCTGAAGTGAAGCATCGGAATCTATAACTAGTGTCACAGGAATGGTTCAAAACATAGACAGTAGGAAGAGTCAGTTTTCTTGTACTTAAGTCGGCATTGTGTCTTTTCTATTTAATTCCGATGCTATTTCTGTGTTTCATCGTCAAAAAGTAGGTCAGAGGGGTACAGTAAAGCTGAAGTGAAGCATCGGAATCTATAACTAGTGTCACAGGAATGGTTCAAAACATAGTCAGTAAGAGGAGTCAGTCTTTTTGTACTTAAGTCGGCAGTGTGCCTATTGTGTTAATTCCGATGCGATTTCTGTATTTGATCGTCAATAAGGAGGTCCAAGGGATACAGTAAACCTGAAGTGAAGCATCGGAATCTATAACTAGTGTCACAGGAATGGTTCAAAACATAGTCAGTAAGAGGAGTCAGTCTTTTTGCACTTAAGTCGGCAGTGTTCCTGTTGTGTTAATTCCGATGCGATTTCTGTATTTCATCGTCAATAAGAGGGTCCAAGGGATACAGTAAACCTCAAGTGAAGCATCGGAATCTATACCTAGTGTCACAGGAATGGTTCAAATCAAAGTCAGTAGGAAGTGTCGGCCTTCATGTACTTAAGTCGGCATTGTGCATTTTGTATTTAATTCCATGCAATTTCTGTGTTTCATCGTCAATAAGAAGGTCAGAGGGATACAGTTAACCTGAAGGGAAGCATCGCAATCTATAACTAGTCTCACAGGAATGGTTCAAATCATAGTCGGTAAGAAGAGTCAGTCTTCTTGTACTTAAGTCGGCATTGTGCCTCTTGTATTTAATTCCGATGCAAATTCTGTGTTTCAACGTCAATAAGAAGGTCCAAGGGATACAGTAAACCTCAAGTGAAGCATCGGAATCTATAACTAGTGTCACAGGAATGGTTCAAATCATAGTCAGTAGGAAGTGTCGGTCTTCATGTACTTAAGTCGGCATTGTGCCTTTGGTATTTAATTCCGATGCAATTTCTGTGTTTCATCGTCAATAAGAAGGTCCATGGGATACAGTAAACCTGAAGTGAAGCATCGGAATCTATAACTAGTGTCACAGGAATGGTTCAAAACATAGTCAGTAAAAGGAGTCAGTCTTCTTGTACTTAAGTCGGCATTGTGCCTTTTGTATTTAATTCCGATGCAATTTCTGTGTTGCATCGTCAATATGATGGTCAGAGGGATACAGTTAACCTGAAGGGAAGCATCGCAATCCATAACTAGTCTCACAGGAATGGTTCAAATCATAGTCAGTAAGAAGAGTCAGTCTTCTTGTACTTAAGTCGGCATTGTGCCTCTTGTATTTAATTCCGATGCAATTTCTGTGTTTCATCGTCAATAAGAAGGTCAGAGGGATACAGTAAACCTGAAGTGAAGCATCGCAATCTACAACTAGTCTCACAGGAATGGTTCAAAACATAGTCAGTAAAAGGAGTCAGTCTTCTTGAACTTAAGTCGGCATTGTGCCTTTTGTATTTATTTCCGAGGCAATTTCTGTGTTTCATCGTCAATAAGAAGGTCCAAGGGATACAGTACACCTGAAGTGAAGCATCGGAATCTATAACTAGTGTCACAGGAAGGGTTCAAATCATAGTCAGTAGGAAGTGTCGGTCTTCATGTACTTAAGTCGGCATTGTGCCTTTTGTATTTAATTCCGATTTAATTTCTGTGTTTCATCGTAAATAAGGTGGGCAGAGGGATACAGTAAACCTGAAGGGAAGCATCGCAATCTATAACTAGTCTCACAAAAATGGTTCAAATCATAGTCAGTAAGAAGAGTCAGTCTTCTTGTACTTAAGTCGGCATTGTGCCTCTTGTATTTAATTCCGATGCAATTTCTGTGTTTCATCGTCAATAAGAATGTCAGAGGGATACAGTAAACCTGAAATGACGCATCGGATTCTATAACTAGTGTCACAGGAATGGTTCAAATCATAGTCAAAAGGAGCTGTCGGTCTTCATGTACGTAAGTCGGCATTGTGCCTTTTGTATTTAAATCCGATGCAATCTCTGTGTTTCATCGTCAATAAGAAGGTCAGAGGGATACAGCAAACCTGAAGTGAAGCATCGCATCTATAACTAGTCTCACAGGAATGGTTCAAAACATAGACAGTAAGAAGAGACAGTCTTCGTGTACTTAAGGCGGCATTTTGATTGTTGTATTTCATTCCGATGCAATTTCTGTGTTTCATCGTCAATTACAAGGTCCAAGGGATACAGTAAACCTGGAGTGAAGCATCGGAATCTATAACTAGTTTCAATGGAATGATTCAAAACATAGACAGTAAGAAGAGTCAGTCTTCTTGAACTTAAGTCTTCACTGTGCCTATTGTATTTAATTCCGATGCAATTTCTGTGTCTCATCGTCAATTACAAGGCCAGAGGGGCACAGCAAACCTGGAGTGAAGCATCGGAATCCACAACTAGTGTCACAGGAATGGTTCAAAACATAGTCAGTAAGAAGAATTAGTCTTCTTGTACTTAAGTCGGCATTGTGCCTTTTGTATTTAATTCGGATGAAATTTCTGTGTTTCATCGTCAATAAGAAGGTCCAAGGGATACAGTAAACCTGGAGTGAAGCATCGGAATCTATAACTAGTGTCACAGGGACGGTTCAAAACATAAACAGTAAGATGAGTCAGTATTCTTGTACTTACTTCGGCATTGTGCTTTTTGTATTTATTTCCGATGCAATTTCTGTGTTTCATCGCCACTAAGACGGTGAGAGGGATACAGTATTCCTGAAGTTAAGCATCGGAATCTATAACTAGTGTCACAGGAATGGTTCAAAGCATAGTCAGTAAGAAGAGTCAGTCTTCTTGTAGTTAAGTCGGCATTGTGGGTTTTGTATTGAATTCCGATGCAATTTCTGTGTTTCATCGTCAATAAGAAGGTCCAAGGGATACAGTAAAACTGGAGTGAAGCATCGGAATTAATAACTAGTGTCACAGGAATGATTCAAAACATAGACAGTAAGAAGAGTCAGTCTTCTTGTACTTAATTCGTCATTGTGCCTTTTGTATTTAATTCCGATGCAATTTCTGTGTTTCATTGTCAATAAGAAGGTCTAAGGGATACAGTAAACCTCAAGTGAAGCATCCGAATCTATAACTAGTGTCACAGGAATGGTTCAAACAAAGTCAGTAAGAAGAGTCAGTCTTCTTGTCCTTAAGTCGGCACTTTGCCTTTTGTATTTAATTCCGATGCAATTTCTGTGTTTTATCGTCAATACGAACGTCCAAGGTATACAGTAAACCTGAAGTGGAGCATCGGAATCTATAACTAGTGTCACAGGAATGGTTCAAAACATAGTCAGTAAGGAGAGTCCGTCTTCTTGTACTTAAGTCGGCATTGTTCCTTTTGTATTTAATTCCGATGCAATTTCTGTGTTTCATCGTCAATAAGAAGTCAGAGGGATACAGTAAACCTGAAGTGATGCATCGGAATCTATAGCTAGTGTCACAGGAATGGTTCAAAACATAGTCAGTAAGAAGAGTCAGTCTTCTTGTCCTTAAGTCGGCATTGTGCCTTTTGTATTTAATTCCGATGCAATTTCTGTGTTTCATCGTCAATATGAAGGTCCAAGGGATACAGTACACCTGAAGTGAAGCATCGAAATCTATAACTAGTGTCACAGGAATGGTTCAAAACGTAGATAGCAAGGAGAGTCAGTCTTCTTGTACTTAATTTGCATTGTGCCTTTTGTATTTAATTCCGATGCAATTTCTGTGCTTCATCGTCAATAAGAAGGTCCAAGGGATGCAGTAAACCTGGAGTGAAGCATCGGAATCTATAACTAGTGTCACAGGGATGGTTCAAAACATAGACAGTAAGAAGAGTCAGACTTCTTGTACTTAAGTCGGCATTGTGCCTTTTGTATTTTATTCCAATGCAATTTCTGTGTTTCGTCGTCAATAAGAAAGTCAGAGGGATACAGTAATCCCGAAGTGAAGCATCGGAATCTATAACTGGTGTCACATTAATGCTTCAAAACATAGACAGTAAGAAGAGTCAGTCTTCGTGTACTTAAGGCGGCATTTTGATTGTTGTATTTCATTCCGATGCAATTTCTGTGATTCATCGTCAATTAGAAGGTCCAAGGGATACAGTAAACCTGGAGTGAAGCATCGGAATCTATAACTGGTGTCACATTAATGCTTCAAAACATAGACAGTAAGAAGAGTCAGTCTTCGTGTACTTAAGGCGGCATTTTGATTGTTGTATTTCATTCCGATGCAATTTCTGTGTTTCATCGTCAATTAGAAGGTCCAAGGGAAACAGTAAACCTGGAGTGAAGCATCGGAATCTATAACTAGTGTCAATGGAATGATTCAAAACATAGACAGTAAGAAGAGTCAGTCTTCTTGTACTTAAGTCTTCATTGTGCCTATTGTATTTAATTGCGATGCAATTTCTGTGTCTCATCGTCAATAACAAGGTCAGAGGGGCATAGCAAACCTGGAATGAAGCATCGGAATCCCCAACTAGTGTCACAGGAATGGTTCAAAACATAGTCAGTAAGAAGAATTAGTCTTCTTGTACTTAAGTCGGCATTGTGCCTTTTGTATTTAATTCCGATGCAATTTCTGTGTTTCAGCGTCAATAAGAAGGTCCAAGGGATACAGTAAACCTGGAGTGAAGCATCGGAATCTATAACTAGTGTCACAGGGACTGTTCAAAACATAAACAGTAAGATGAGTCAGTATTCTTGTACTTAATTCGGCATTGTGCTTTTTGTATTTATTTCCGATGCAATTTCTGTGTTTCATCGCCACTAAGACGGTGAGAGGGATACAGTATTCCTGAAGTTAAGCATCGGAATCTATAACTAGTGTCAGAGGAATGGTTCAAAGCATAGTCAGTAAGAAGAGTCAGTCTTCTTGTAGTTAAGTCGGCATTGTGCCTTTTGTATTGAATTCCGATGCAATTTCTGTGTTTCATCGTCAATAAGAAGGTCCAAGGGATACAGTAAAACTGGAGTGAAGCATCGGAATTAATAACTAGTGTCACAGGAATGGTTCAAAGCATAGACAGTAAGAAGAGTCAGTCTTCTTGTACTTAATTCGTCATTGTGCCTTTTGTATTTAATTCCGATGCAATTTCTGTGTTTCATTGTCAATAAGAAGGTCTAAGGGACACAGTAAACCTCAAGTGAAGCATCCGAATATATAACTAGTGTCACAGGAATGGTTCAAAACAAAGTCAGTAAGAAGAGTCAGTCTTCTTGTCCTTAAGTCGGCATTTTGCCTTTTGTATTTAATTCCGATGCAATTTCTGTGTTTCATCGTCAATACGAACGTCCAAGGTATACAGTAAACCTGAAGTAAAACATCGGAATCTATAACTAGTGTCACAGGAATGGTTCAAAACATAGTCAGTAAGAAGAGTCCGTCTTCTTGTACTTAAGTCGGCATTGTTCCTTTTCTATTTAATTCCGATGCAATTTCTGTGTTTCATCGTCAATAACAAGGTCCAAAGGATACAGTAAACCTGGAGTGAAGCATCGGAATCTATAACTAGTGTCACAGGGATGGTTCAAAACATAGTCAGTAAGAAGAGTCCGTCTTCTTGTACTTAAGTCGGCATTGTTCCTCTTGTATTTAATTCCGATGCAATTTCTGTGTTTCATCGTCAATAAGAAGGTCAGAGGGATACAGTAAACCTGAAGTGATGCATCGTAATCTATAGCTAGTGTCACAGGAATAGTTCAAAACATAGTCAGTAAGAAGAGTCAGTCTTCTTGTCCTTCAGTCGGCATTGTGCCTTTTGTAATTAATTCCGATGCAATTTCTGTGTTTCGTCGTCAATATGAAGGTCCAAGGGATACAGTCCACCTGGAGTGAAGCATCGGAATCTATAACTAGTGTCACAGGAATGGTTCAAAACGTAGATAGTAAGGAGAGTCAGTCTTCTTGTACTTAATTTCCATTGTGCCTTTTGTATTTAATTCCGATGCAATTTCTGTGCTTGATCGTCAATACGAAGGTCCAAGGGATACAGCAAACCTGGAGTGAAACATCGGAATTTATAACTAGTGTCACAGGTATGGTTCAAAACATAGTCAGTAAGAAGAGTCAATCTTCTTGTACTTAAGTCGGCATTGTGCTTTTTGTATTTAATTCCGATGCAATTTCTGTGTTTCATCGTCAATAAGAAGGACCAAGGGATGCAGTAAACCTGGAGTGAAGCATCGGAATCTATAACTAGTGTCACAGGGATGGTTCAAATCATAGACAGTAAGAAGAGTCAGACTTCTTGTACTTAAGTCGGCATTGTGCCTTTTGTATTTTACTCCGATGCAATTTCTGTGTTTCATCGTCAATGAGAAGGTCAGAGGGATACAGTAATCCCGAAGTGAAGCATCGGAATCTATACCTAGTGTCACAGCAATGGTACGAAATATAGTCAGTAAGAATAGTCAGTCTTCTTGTACTTAAGTCATCATTGTGCAATTTCTATTTAATTCTGATGCAATTTCTGCGTTTCATCGTCAATTACAAGGTCCAAGGGATACACTAAACCTGGAGTTAAGCATCGGAATCTATAACTAGTGTCACTGGAATGGTTCAAATAATGGCGAGTAAGAAGAGTCAGACATCTTTTACTTGAGTCGGCATTGTGTCTTTTGTATTTAATTCCGATGCAATTTCTGTGTTTCATCGTCAGTAAGAAGGTCCAAGGGATACAGTAAACCTGGAGTGAAGCATCGGAGTCTGTAACTGGTGTCACACGACTGGTTCAAAAATAGACAGTAAGAAGAGTTAGTCTTGTTGTGCTTAATTCGGCATTGTGCCTTTTGTATTTAATTCCGATGCAATTTTTGTGTTACATCGGCAATAAAAAGGTCAGAGGGATAGATTAAACCTGAAGTAAGGCATCGGAATCCATAACTAGTGTCACAGGAATGGTTCAAAACATAGCCAGTAAGAAGAGTCAGTCTTCTTGTACTTAAGTCGGCATTGTGCCTTTGGTATTTAATTCCGATGCAATTTCTGTGTTTCATCGTCAATAAGAAGGTCCAAGGGATACAGTAAACCTGGAGTGAAGCATCGGAATCTATAACTAGTGTCAATGGAATGATTCAAAACATAGGCAGTAAGAAGAGTCAGTCTTCTTGTACTTAAGTCTTCATTGTGCCAATTGTATTTAATTCCGATGCAATTTCTGTGTCTCATCGTCAATAACAAGGTCAGAGTGGTACAGTAAACCTGGAGTGAAGCATCGGAGTCTATAACTAGTGTCACAGGAATGGTTCAAAAATAGACAGTAAGAAGAGTCAGTCTTCTTGTACTTAATTCGGCATTGTGCCTTTTGTATTTCATTCCGATGCAATTTCTGTGTTTCATCGTCAATAAGAAGGTCAGAGCGATACAGTAAACCGGAAGTGAAGCATCGGAATCCACAACTAGTGTCACAGGAATGGTTAAAAACATAGTCAGTAGGAACAGTTAGCCTTCTTGTACTTAAGTCGGCATTGTGCCTTTTCTATTTAATTCCGTTGCAATTTCTGTGTTTCATCGTCAATAAGAAGGTGCAAGGGATACAGTAAACCTGGAGTGATGCATCGGAATCCACAACTAGTGTCACAGGAATGGTTCAAAACATAGTCAGTAAGAAGAGTTAGTCTTCTTGTACTTAAGTCGGCATTGTGCCTTTTGTATTTAATTCCGATGAATTTTCTGTGTTTCATCGTCAATAAGAAGGTCCAAGGGAAACAGTAAACCTGGAGTGAAGCATCGGAATCTATAACTAGTGTCACAGGGACGGTTCAAAACATATACAGTAAGATGAGTCAGTATTCTTGTACTTAATTCGGCATTGTGCTTTTTGTATTTATTTCCGATGCAATTTCTGTGTTTCATCGCCACTAAGACGGTGAGAGGGATACAGTATTCCTGAAGTTAAGCATCGGAATCTATAACTAGTGTCACAGGAATGGTTCAAAGAATAGTCAGTAAGAAGAGTCAGTCTTCTTGTAGTTAAGTCGGCATTGTGCCTTTTGTATTGAATTCCGACGCAATTTCTGTGTTTCATCGTCAATAAGAAGGTCCAAGGGATACAGTAAACCTGGAGTGAAGCATCGGAATTAATAACTAGTGTCACAGGAATGGTTCAAAACATAGACAGTAAGAAGAGTCAGTCTTCTTGTACTTAATTCGTCATTGTGCCTTTTGTATTTAATTCCGATGCAATTTCTGTGTTTCATTGTCAATAAGAAGGTCTAAGGGATACAGTAAACCTCAAGTGAAGCATCCGAATCTATAACTAGTGTCACAGGAATGGTTCAAACAAAGTCAGTAAGAAGAGTCAGTCTTCTTGTCCTTAGGTCGGCATTTTGCCTTTTGTATTTAATTCCGATGCAATATCTGTGTTTTATCGTCAATACGAACGTCCTAGGTATACAGTAAACCTGAAGTGAAGCACCGGAATCTATAACTAGTGTCACAGGAATGGTTCAAAACATAGTAAGTAAGAAGAGTCCGTCTTCTTGTACTTAAGTCGGCATTGTTCCTTTTCTATTTAATTCCGATGCAATTTCTGTGTTTCATCGTCAATAACAAGGTCCAAAGGATAGAGTAAACCTGGAGTGAAGCATCGGAATCTATAACTAGTGTCACAGGAATGGTTCAAAACATAGTCAGTAAGAAGAGTCCGTCTTCTTGTACTTAAGTCGGCATTGTTCCTTTTGTATTTAATTCCGATGCAATTTCTGTGTTTCATCGTCAATAAGAAGTCAGAGGGATACAGTAGACCTGAAGTGATGCATCGGAATCTATAGCTAGTGTCACAGGAATGGTTCAAAACATAGTCAGTAGGAAGAGTCAGTCTTCTTGTCCTTAAGTCGGCATTGTGCCTTTTGTATTTAATTCCGATGCAATTTCTGTGTTTCATCGTCAATATGAAGTTCCAAGGGATACAGTACACCTGGAGTGAAGCATCGGAATCTATAACTAGTGTCACAGTAATGGTTCAAAACGTAGATAGTAAGGAGAGTCAGTCTTCTTGTACTTAATTTGCATTGTGCCTTTTGTATTTAATTCCGATGCAATTTCTGTGCTTCATCGTCAATAAGAAGGTCCAAGGGATACAGCAAACCTGGAGTGAAGCATCGGAATTTATAACTAGTGTCACAGGTATGGTTCAAAACATAGTCAGTAAGAAGAGTCAATCTTCTTGTACTTAAGTCGGCATTGTGCCTTTTGTATTTAATTCCGATGCAATTTCTGTGTTTCATCGTCAATAAGAAGGACCAAGGGATGCAGTAAACCTGGAGTGAAGCATCGGAATCTATAACTAGTGTCACAGGGATGGTTCAAATCATAGACAGTAAGAAGAGTCAGACTTCTTGTACTTAAGTCGGCATTGTGAATTTTGTATTTTATTCCGATGCAATTTCTGTGTTTCCTCGTCAATAAGAAAGTCAGAGGGATACAGTAATCCCGAAGTGAAGCATCGGAACCTATACCTAGTTTCACAGCAATGGTACGAAATATAGTCAGTAAGAATAGTCAGTCATCTTGTACATAAATCATCATTGTGCATTTTCTATTTAATTCTGATGCAATTTCTGCGTTTCATCGTCAGTAACAAGGTCCAAGGGATACAGTAAACCTGGAGTTAAGCATCGGAATCTATAACTAGTGTCACAGGAATGGTTCAAAACATAGTCAGTAAGAATAGTCAGTCTTCTTGTACTTAAGTCATCATTGTGTATTTTCTATTCAATTCTGATGCAATTTCTGTGTTTCATCGTCAATATGAAGGTCCAAGGGAAACAGTAAACCTGGAGTGAAGCATCGGAATCTTTTACTAGTGTCACAGCAATGGTTCAAATCATAGACAGCAAGAAGAGTCAGATCTCATTTACTTAAGTCGGCATTGTGCCTTTTGTATTTAATTCCGAAGCAATTTCTGTGTTTCATCGTCAATAAGAAGGTCCAAGGGATACAGTAAACCTGGAGTGAAGCATCGGAGTCTATAACTAATGTCACAGGACTGGTTCAAAAATAGACAGTAAGAAGAGTCAGTCTTCTTAAACTTAATTCGGCATTGTGCCTTTTGTATTTAAATCCGATGCAATTTCTGTGTTTCATCGTCAATAAGAAGGTCAGAGGGATACAGTAAACCTGAAGTGAAGCATCGGTATCTATAACTAGTGTCACAGGAATCGTTCAAAACATAGTCAGTAAGAAGAGTCAGTCTTCTTGTACTTAAGTCGGCATTGTTCCTTTTCTATTTTATTCCGATGCAATTTCTGTGTTTCATCGTCAATAAGAAGGTCCAAGGGATACAGTAAACCTGGAGTGAAGCATCGGAATCTATAACTAGTGTCACAGGAATGGTTCAAAGCATAGACTGTAAGATGAGTCAGTCTCCTTGTACTTAATTCTGCACTGTGCCTTTTGTATTTAATTCCGATGCAATTTCTGTTTTTCATCGTCAATAAGAAGGTCCAAGGGATACAGTAAACCTGAAGTGAAGCATCGGAATTTGTAACTAGTATCACAGGAATGGTTCAAAACATACTCAGTAAGAAGAGTCAGTCTTCTTGTACTTAAGTCGGCATTGTGCCATTTGTATTTAATTCCGATGCAATTTCTGTGTTTCATCGTCAATAAGAAGGGCCAAGGGATACAGTAAACCTGGAGTGAAGCATCGGAATCTATAACCAGTGACACAGGTATGGTTCAAAACATAGACAGTAAGAAGAGTCAGTCTTCTTGTACTTAAGTCATCATTGTGCCTTTTGTATTTAATTCCGATGCAATTTCTGTGTTTCATCGTCGATAAGAAGGACAAAGGGATGCAGTAAACCTGGAGTGAAGCATCGGAATCTATAACTAGTGTCACAGTAATGGTTCAAATCATAGACAGCAAGAAGAGTCAGATCTCTTTTACTTAAGTCGGCATTGTGCCTTTTGTATTTAATTCCGAAGCAATTTCTGTGTATCATCGTCAATAAGAAGGTCCAAGGGATACAGTAAACCTGGAGTGAAGCATCGGAGCCTATAACTAATGTCACAGGACTGGTTCAAAAATAGACAGTAAGAAGAGTCAGTCTTCTTAAACTTAATTCGGCATTGTGCCTTTTGTATTTAAATCCGATGCAATTTCTGTGTTCCATTGTCAATAAGAAGGTCAGAGGGATACAGTAAACCTGAAGTGAAGCATCGGGATCTATAACTAGTGTCACAGGAATCGTTCAAAACATAGTCAGTAAGAAGCGACAGTCTTCTTGTACTTAAGTCGGCCTTGTGCCTTTTCTATTTTAGTCCGATGCAATTTCTGTGTTTCATCGTCAATAAGAAGGTCCAAGGAATACAGTAAACCTGGAGTGAAGCATCGGAATCTATAACTAGTGTCACAGGAATGGTTCAAAACATAGACAGTAAGATGAGTCAGTCTCCTTGTACTTAATTCTGCACTGTGCCTTTTGTATTTAATTCCGATGCAATTTCTGTTTTTCATCGTCAATAAGAATGTCCAAGGGATACAGTAAACCTGAAGTGAAGCATCGGAATTTGTAACTAGTATGACAGGAATGGTTCAAAACATAGTCAGTAAGAAGAGTCAGCCTTCTTGTACTTAAGTCGGCATTGTGCCATTTGTATTTAATTCCGATGCAATTTCTGTGTTTCATCGTCAATAAGAAGGGCCAAGTGATACAGTAAACCTGGAGTGAAGCATCGGAATCTATAACTAGTGACACAGGTATGGTTCAAAACATAGACAGTAAGAAGAGTCAGTCTTCTTGTACTTAAGTCGGCATTGTGCCTTTTGTATCAACTCCGATGCGATTTCTGTGGTTCATCGTCAATATGAAGGTCCAAGGGATACAGTAAACCTGGAGTGAAGCATCGGAATCTATAACTAGTGTCACTGGAATGGTTCAAATCATAGACAGTAGGAAGAGTCGGATCTCTTTTACTTAAGTCGGCATTGTGCCTTTTGTATTTAATTCCCATGCAATTTCTGTGTTTCATTGTCAATAAGAAGGTCCAAGAGATACAGTAAACCTCAAGTGAAGCATCGGAATCTATAACTGGTGTCACAGGAATGGTTCAAAACATAGTCAGTAAGAAGAGTCAGTCTTCTTGTACTTAAGTCGGCATTGTGCCATTTGTATTTAATTCCGATGCAATTTCTGTGTATCATCGTCAATAAGAAGGCCCAAGGGATACAGTAAACCTGGAGTGAAGCATCGGAATCTATGACTAGTGACACAGGTATGGTTCAAAACATAGACAGTAAGATGAGTCAGTCTTCTTGTACTTAAGTCGGCATTGTGCCTTTTGTATTAACTCCGATGCAATTTTTGTGTTTCATCGTCAATAAGAAGATCCAAGGTATACAGTTAACCTGAAGTGAAGCATCGGATCTATAACTAGTGTCACAGGAATGGTTCAAAACGTAGTCAGTAAGAAGAGTCAGTCTTCTTGTACTTAAGTCGGAATTGTGCCATTTCAATTTAATTCCGATGCAATTTCTGTTTTTCATCGTCAATAAGAAGGTCCAAGGGATACAGTAAACCTGGAGTGAAGCATCGGAATCTATAACTAGTGTCAATATAATGGTTCAAAACATAGCCAGTAAGAACAGTCAGTCTTCTTGTACTTAAGTCGGCATTGTACCTTTTCTATTTAATTCCGATGCAATTTCTGTGTTTCATCGTCAATAACAAGGTCCAATGGATACAGTAAACCTGGAGTGAAGCATCGGAATCTATAACTAGTGTCAATGGAATGGTTCAAAACATAGACAGTAAGAAGAGTCTGTCTTCTTGTACTTAAGTCGGCATTTTGATTGTTGTATCTAATTCCGATGCAATTTCTGTGTTTCATCGTCAATAAGAAGGTCCAAGGGATACAGTAAACCTGGAGTGTAGCATCGGAATCGATAACTAGTGTCACAGGAATAGTTCAAAACATAGACACTAAGAAGAGTCAGTCTTCTTGTACTTAAGTCGGCATTTTGATTGTTGTATTAATTCCGATGCAATTTCTGTGCTTCATCGTCAAGAAGAAGGTCCAAAGGATACGGTAAACCTGAAGTGAAGCTTCGGAATCTATAACTAGTGCCACAGGGATGGTTCAAAACATAGACAGTAAGAAGAGTCAGTCTTCTTTTACTTAAGTCTTCATTGTGCCTATTGTATTTAATTGCGATGCAATTTCTGTGTCTCATCGTCAATAAGAAGGTCCAAGGGATACAGTAAAACTGGAGTGAAGCATCGGAATTAATAACTAGTGTCACAGGAATGGTTAAAAACATAGAGAGTAAGAAGAGTCAGTCTTCTTGTACTTAATTCGTCATTGTGCCTTTTGTATTTAATTCCGATGCAATTTCTGTGTTTCATTGTCAATAAGAAGGTCTAAGGGACACAGTAAACCTCAAGTGAAGCATCCGAATATATAACTAGTGTCACAGTAATGGTTCAAAACAAAGTCAGTAAGAAGAGTCAGTCTTCTTGTCCTTAAGTCGGCATTTTGCCTTTTGCATTTAATTCCGATGCAATTTCTGTGTTTCATCGTCAATACGAACGTCCAAGGTATACAGTAAACCTGAAGTGAAGCATCGGAATCTATAACTAGTGTCACAGGAATGGTTCAAAACATAGTCAGTAAGAAGAGTCCGTCTTCTTGTACTTAAGTCGGCATTGTTCCTTTTCTATTTAATTCCGATGCAATTTCTGTGTTTCATCGTCAATAACAAGGTCCAAAGGATACAGTAAACCTGGAGTGAAGCATCGGAATCTATAACTAGTGTCACAGCGATGGTTCAAAGCATAGTCAGTAAGAAGAGTCCGTCTTCTTGTACTTAAGTCGGCATTGTTCCTTTTGTATTTAATTCCGATGCAATTTCTGTGTTTCATCGTCAATATGAAGGTCCAAGGGATACAGTACACCTGGAGTGAAGCATCGGAATCTATAACTAGTGTCACAGTAATGGTTCAAAACGTAGATAGTAAGGAGAGTCAGTCTTCTTGTACTTAATTTGCATTGTGCCTTTTGTATTTAATTCCGATGCAATTTCTGTGCTTCATCGTCAATAAGAAGGTCCAAGGGATACAGCAAACCTGGAGTGAAGCATCGGAATTTATAACTAGTGTCACAGGTATGGTTCAAAACATAGTCAGTAAGAAGAGTCAATCTTCTTCTACTTAAGTCGGCATTGTGCCTTTTGTATTTAATTCCGATGCAATTTCTGTGTTTCATCGTCAATAAGAAGGACCAAGGGATGCAGTAAACCTGGAGTGAAGCATCGGAATCTATAACTAGTGTCACAGCAATGGTACGAAATATAGTCAGTAAGAATAGTCAGTCTCCTTGTACATAATTCATCATTGTGCATTTTCTATTTAATTCTGATGCAATTTCTGTGTTTCATCGTCAATAACAAGGTCCAAGGGATACAGTAAACTTGGAGTTAAGCATCGGAATCTATAACTAGTGTCACAGGAATGGTTCAAAACATAGTCAGTAAGAATGGTCAGTCTTCTTGTACTTAAGTCATCATTGTGCATTTTCTGTTCAATTCTGATGCAATTTCTGTGTTTCATCGTCAATATGAAGGTCCAAGGGATACAGTAAACCTGGAGTGAAGCATCGGAATCTTTTACTAGTGTCACAGCAATGGTTCAAATCATAGACAGCAAGAAGAGTCAGATCTCATTTACTTAAGTCGGCATTGTGCCTTTTGTATTTAATTCCGAAGCAATTTCTGTGTTTCATCGTCAATAAGAAGGTCCAAGGGATACAGTTAACCTGGAGTGAAGCATCGGAGTCTATAACTAATGTCACAGGACTGGTTCAAAAATAGACAGTAAGAAGAGTCAGTCTTCTTAAACTTAATTCGGCATTGTGCCTTTTGTATTTAAATCCGATGCAATTTCTGTGTTTCATCGTCAATAAGAAGGTCAGAGGGATACAGTAAAATTGAAGTGAAGCATTGGTATCTATAACTAGTGTCACAGGAATCGTTCAAAACATAGTCAGTAAGAAGAGTCAGTCTTCTTGTACTTAAGTCGGCATTGTGCCTTTTCTATTTTATTCCGATGCAATTTCTGTGTTTCATCGTCAATAAGAAGTTCCAAGGGATACAGTAAACCTGGAGTGAAGCATCGGAATCTATAACTAGTGTCACAGGAATGGTTTAAAACATAGACAGTAAGATGAGTCAGTCTCCTTGTACTTAATTCTGCACTGTGCCTTTTGTATTTAATTCCGATGCAATTTCTGTTTTTCATCGTCAATAAGAAGGTCCAAGGGATACAGTAAACCTGAAGTGAAGCATCGGAATTTGTAACTAGTATCACAGGAATGGTTCAAAACATAGTCAGTAAGAAGAGTCAGTCTTCTTGTACTTAGGTCGGCATTGTGCCATTTGTATTTAATTCCGATGCAATTTCTGTGTTTCATCGTCAATAAGAAGGGCCAAGGGATACAGTAAACCTGGAGTGAAGCATCGGAATCTATAACTAGTGACACAGGTATGGTTCAAAACATAGACAGTAAGAAGAGTCAGTCTTCTTGTACTTAAGTCATCATTGTGCCTTTTGTATTTAATTCCGATGCAATTTCTGTGTTTCATCGTCAATAAGAAGGACCAAGGGATGCAGTAAACCTGGAGTGAAGCATCGGAATCTATAACTAGTGTCACAGCAATGGTTCAAATCATAGACAGCAAGAAGAGTCAGATCTCTTTTACTTAAGTCGGCATTGTGCCTTTTGTATTTAATTCCGATGCAATTTCTGTGTTTCATCGTCAATAAGAAGGTCCAAGAAATACAGTAAACCTTAAGAGAAGCATCGGAATCTATAACTGGTGTCACAGGAATGGTTCAAATCATAGTCAGTAAGAAGAGTCAGTCTTCTTGTACTTAAGTCGGCATTGTGCCATTTGTATTTAATTCCGATGCAATTCCTGTGTTTCATCGTCACTATGAAGGTCCAAGGGATACAGTACACCTGGAGTGAAGCATCGGAATCTATAACTAGTGTCACAGTAATGGTTCAAAACGTAGATAGTAAGGAGAGTCAGTCTTCTTGTACTTAATTTGCATTGTGCCTTTTGTATTTAATTCCGATGCAATTTCTGTGCTTCATCGTCAATAAGAAGGTCCAAGGGATACAGTAAACCTGGAGTTAAGCATCGGAATCTATAACTAGTGACACAGGTATGGTTCAAAACATAGACAGTAAGAAGAGTCAGTCTTCTTGTACTTAAGTCGGCATTGTGCCATTTGTATTTAATTCCGATGCAATTTCTGTGTTTCATCGTCAATAAGAAGGTCCAAGGGATACAGTAAACCTGAAGTGAAGCATCGGGATCTATAACTAGTGTCACATGAATCGTTCAAAACATAGTCAGTAAGAAGAGTCAGTCTTCTTGTACTTAAGTCGGCCTTGCGCCTTTTCTATTTTAGTCCGATGCAATTTCTGTGTTTCATCGTCAATAAGAAGGTCCAAGGGATACAGTAAACCTGGAGTGAAGCATCGGAATCTATAACTAGTGTCACAGGAATGGTTCAAAACATAGACAGTAAGATGAGTCAGTCTCCTTGTACTTAATTCTGCACTGTGCCTTTTGTATTTAATTCCGATGCAATTTTTGTTTTTCATCGTCAATAAGAATGTCCAAGGGATACAGTAAACCTGAAGTGAAGCATCGGAATTTGTAACTAGTATGACAGGAATGGTTCAAAACATAGTCAGTAAGAAGAGTCAGTCTTCTTGTACTTAAGTCGGCATTGTGCCATTTGTATTTAATTCCGATGCAATTTCTGTGTTTCATCGTCAATAAGAAGGGCCAAGTGATACAGTAAACCTGGAGTGAAGCATCGGAATCTATAACTACTGACACAGGTATGGTTCAAAACATAGACAGTAAGAAGAGTCAGTCTTCTTGTACTTAAGTCGGCATTGTGCCTTTTGTATTAACTCCGATGCGATTTCTGTGTTTCATCGTCAATAAGAAGGTCAGAGGGATATAGTAATCCCGAAGTGGAGCATCGGAATCTATAACTAGTGTCACAGGAATGGTTCAAAACATAGTCAATAAGAATAGTCAGTCTTCTTGTACTTAAGTCATCATTGGGCAATTTCTATTTAATTCTGATGCGATTTCTGTGGTTCATCGTCAATATGAAGGTCCAAGGGATACAGTAAACCTGGAGTGAAGCATCGGAATCTATAACTAGTGTCACTGGAATGGTTCAAATCATAGACAGTAGGAAGAGTCAGATCTCATTTACTTAAGTCGGCATTGTGCCTTTTGTATTTAATTCCGATGCAATTTCTGTGTTTCATCGTCAATAAGAAGGTCCAAGAGATACAGTAAACCTCAATTGAAGCATCGGAATCTATAACTCGTGTCACAGGAATGGTTCAAAACATAGTCAGTAAGAAGAGTCAGTCTTCTTGTACTTAAGTCGGCATTGTGCCATTTGTATTTAATTCCGATGCAATTTCTGTGTATCATCGTCAATAAGAAGGGCCAAGGGATACAGTAAACCTGGAGTGAAGCATCGGAATCTATGACTAGTGACACAGGTATGGTTCAAAACATAGACAGTAAGAAGAGTCAGACTTCATGTACTTAAGTCGGAATTGTGCCATTTCAATTTAATTCCGATGCAATTTCTGTGTTTCATCGTCAATAACAAGGTCCAATGGATACAGTAAACCTGGAGTGAAGCATCGGAATCTATAACTAGTGTCAATGGAATGGTTCAAAACATAGACAGTAAGAAGAGTCAGTCTTCTTGTACTTAAGTCGGCATTTTGATTGTTGTATCTAATTCCGATGCAATTTCTGTGTTTCATCGTCAATAAGAAGGTCCAAGGGATACAGTAAACCTGGAGTGTAGCATAGGAATCGATAACTAGTGTCACAGGAATAGTTCAAAACATAGACAGTAAGAAGAGTCAGTCTTCTTGTACTTAAGTCGGCATTTTGATTGTTGTATTAATTCCGATGCAATTTCTGTGCTTCATCGTCAAGAAGAAGGTCCAAAGGATACGGTAAACCTGAAGTGAAGCTTCGGAATCTATAACTAGTGCCACAGGGATGGTTCAAAACATAGACAGTAAGAAGAGTCAGTCTTCTTTTACTTAAGTCTTCATTGTGCCTATTGTATTTAATTGCGATGCAATTTCTGTGTCTCATCGTCAATAACAAGGTCAGAGGGGCACAGCAAACCTGGAGTGTCACAGGAATGGTTCAAAACATAGTCAGTAAGAAGAATTAGTCTTCTTGTACTTAAGTCGGCATTGTGCGTTTTGGATTTAATTCCGATGCAATTTCTGTGTTTCATCGTCAATAAGAATGTCCAAGGGATACAGTAAACCTGGAGTGAAGCATCGGAATCTATAACTAGTGTCACAGGGACTGTTCAAAGCATAAACAGTAAGATGAGTCAGTATTCTTGTACTTAATTCGGCATTGTGCTTTTTGTATTTATTTCCGATGCAATTTCTGTGTTTCATCGCCACTAAGACGGTGAGAGGGATACAGTATTCCTGAAGTTAAGCATCGGAATCTATAACTAGTGTCAGAGGAATGGTTCAAAGCATAGTCAGTAAGAAGAGTCAGTCTTCTTGTAGTTAAGTCGGCATTGTGCCTTTTGTATTGAATTCCGATGCAATTTCTGTGTTTAATCGTCAATAAGAAGGTCCAAGGGATACAGTAAAACTGGAGTGAAGCATCGGAATTAATAACTAGTGTCACAGGAATGGTTCAAAACATAGACAGTAAGAAGAGTCAGTCTTCTTGTACTTAATTCGTCATTGTGCCTTTTCTATTTAATTCCGATGCAATATCTGTGTTTCATTGTCAATAAGAAGATCTAAGGGACACAGTAAACCTCAAGTGAAGCATCCGAATATATAACTAGTGTCACAGTAATGGTTCAAAACAAAGTCAGTAAGAAGAGTCAGTCTTCTTGTCCTTAAGTCGGCATTTTGCCTTTTGTATTTAATTCCGATGCAATTTCTGTGTTTCATCGTCAATACGATCGTCCAAGGTATACAGTAAACCTGAAGTGAAGCTTCGGAATCTATAACTAGTGTCACAGGAATGGTTCAAAACATAGTCAGTAAGAAGAGTCCGTCTTCTTGTACTTAAGTCGGCATTGTTCCTTTTCTATTTAATTCCGATGCAATTTCTGTGTTTCATCGTTAATAACAAGGTCGAAAGGATACAGTAATCCTGGAGTGAAGCATCGGAATCTATAACTAGTGTCACAGCGATGGTTCAAAGCATAGTCAGTAAGAAGAGTCCGTCTTCTTGTACTTAAGTCGGCATTGTCCCTTTTGTATTTATTTCCGATGCAATTTCTGTGCTTGATCGTCAATAAGAAGGTCCAAGGGATACAGCAAACCTGGAGTGAAGCATCGGAATTTATAACTAGTGTCACAGGTATGGTTCAAAACATAGTCAGTAAGAAGAGTCAATCTTCTTGTACTTAAGTCGGCATTGTGCTTTTTGTATTTAATTCCGATGCAATTTCTGTGTTTCATCGTCAATAAGAAGGACCAAGGGATGCAGTAAACCTGGAGTGAAGCATCGGAATCTATAACTAGTGTCACAGCGATGGTTAAAATCATAGACAGTAAGAAGAGTCAGACTTCTTGTACTTAAGTCGGCATTGTGCCTTTTGTATTTTATTCCGATGCAATTTCTGTGTTTCATCGTCAATAAGAAGGTCAGAGGGATACAGTAATCCCGAAGTGAAGCATCGGAATCTATACCTAGTGTCACAGCAATGGTACGAAATATAGTCAGTAAGAATAGTCAGTCTTCTTGTACTTAAGTCATCATTGTGCAATTTCTATTTAATTCTCATGCAATTTCTGCGTTTCATCGTCAATTACAAGGTCCAAGGGATACAGTAAACCTGGAGTTAAGCATCGGAATCTATAACTAGTGTCACAGGAATGGTTCAAATAATGGCGAGTAAGAAGAGTCAGACATCCTTTACTTGAGTCGGCATTGTGTCTTTTGTATTTAATTCCGATGCAATTTCTGTGTTTCATCGTCAGTAAGAAGGTCCAAGGGATACAATAAACCTGGAGTGAAGCATCGGAGTCTGTAACTAGTGTCACACGACTGGTTCAAAAATAGACAGTAAGAAGAGTTAGTCTTGTTGTGCTTAATTGGCATTGTGCCATTTGTATTTAATTCCGATGCAATTTCTGTGTTTCATCGTCAATATGAAGGTCCAAGGGATACAGTACACCTGGAGTGAATCATCGGAATCTATAACTAGTGTCACAGGAATGGTTCAAAACGTAGATAGTAAGAAGAGTCAGTATTCTTGTACTTAAGTCGGCATTGTGCTTTTTGTATTTATTTCCGATGCAATTTCTGTGTTTCATCGTCACTAAGAAGGTCAGAGGGGTACAGTAACTCTGAAGTTAAGCATCGGAATCCATAACTAGTGTTACAATAATGGTTCAAAGCATAGTCAGTAAGAAGAGTCAGTCTTCTTGTACTTATGTCGGCATTGTGCCTTTTCTATTCAATTCCGATGCAATTTCTGTGTTTCGTTGACTATACGAAGGTCCAAGGGATACAGTAAACCTGAAGTGAAGCATCGGAATTTGTAACTAGTATCACAGGAATGGTTCAAAACATAGTCAGTAAGAAGAGTCAGTCTTCTTGTACTTAAGTCGGCATTGTGCATTTTCTATTTAATTCCGATGCAATTTCTGTGTTTCATCGTCAATAAGAAGGTCCAAGGGATACAGTAAACCTGAGGTGAAGCATCGGAATCTATAACTAGTGTCACAGGAATGGTTCAAAACACAGTCAGTAACAAGAGTCAGTCTTCTTGTACTTAAGTCGGCATTGTTCCTTTTCTATTTAATTCCGTTGCAATTTCTGTGTTTCATCGTCAATAACAAGGTCCAAAGGATACAGTGAACCTGGAGTGAAGCATCTGAATCTATAACTAGTGTCAATGGAATGGTTCAAAACATAGACATTAAGAAGAGTCAGTCTTCTTGTACTTAAGTCGGCATTGTGCCTTTTGTATTTAATTCCGATGCAGTTTCTGTGTTTCATTGTCAATAAGAAGTCAGAGGGATACAGTAAACCTGAAGTGATGCATCGGAATCTATAGCTAGTGTCACAGGAATGGTTCAAAACATAGTCAGTAAGAAGAGTCAGTCTTCTTGTTCTTAAGTCGGCATTATGCCTTTTGTATTAATTTCCGATGCAATTTCTATGTTTCATCGTCAATATGAAGGTCCAAAGGTTACAGTACACCTGGAGTGAAGCATCGGAATCTATAACTAGTGCACAGGAATAGTTCAAAACGTAGATAGTAAGAAGAGTCAGTCTTCTTGTACTTAATTTGCATTGTGCCTTTTGTATTTAATTCCGATGCACTTTCGGTGCTTCATCGTCAATAAGAAGGTCCAAGGGATACAGTAAACCTCGAGTGAAGCATCGGAATTTATAACTAGTGTCACAGGTATGGTTCAAAACATAGTCAGTAAGAAGAGTCAATCTTCTTGTACTTAAGTCGGCATTGTGCCTTTTGTATTTAATTCCAAAGCAATTTTTATGTTTCATCGTCAATAAGAAGGTCAGAGGGATACAGTAATAGCGAAGTGAAGCATCGGAATCTATACCTAGTTTCACAGAAATGGTACGAAACATAGTCAGTAAGAATAGTCAGTCTTCTTGTACTTAAGTCATCATTGTGCATTTTCTATTTAATTCAGATGCAATTTCTGTGTTTCATCGTCAATAACAAAGTCCAAGGGATACAGTAAACCTGGAGTGAAGCATCGGAATCTATAACTAGTGTCTCAGGAATGGTTCAAATAATAGACAGTAAGAAGAGTGAGACATCTTTTACTTGAGTCGGCATTGTGCCTTTTGTATCTAATTCCGATGCAATTTCTGTGTTTCATCGTCAATAAGAAGGTCCAAGGGATACAGTAAACCTGGAGTGAAGCATCGGAGTCTATAACTAGTGTCACAGGACTGGTTCAAAAATAGACAGTAAGAGGAGTTAGTCTTCTTGTGCTTAATTCGGCATTGTGCCTTTTGTATTAATTTCCGATGCAATTTCTGTTTTTCATCGTCAATATGAAGGTCCAAGGGATACAGTACACCTGGAGTGAAGCATCGGAATCTATAACTAGTGTCACAGGAATGGTTCAAAACGTAGATAGTAAGAAGAGTCAGTCTTCTTGTACTTAATTTGCATTGTGCTTTTTGTATTTAATTCCGATGCAATTTCTGTGCTTCATCGTCAATAAGAAGGTCCAAGGGATACAGTAAACCTGGAGTGAAGCACCGGAGTCTATAACTAGTGTCACAGGACTGTTTAAAAAATAGACAGTAAGAAGAAACAGTCTTCTTGTACTTAATTCGGCATTGTGGCTTTTGTATTTAATTCCGATGCAATTTCTGTGTTTCATCGTCAATAAGAAGGTCCAAGAGATACAGTAAACCTCAAGTGAAGCATCGGAATCTATAACTGGTGTCACAGGAATGGTTCAAAGCATAGTCAGTAAGAAGAGTCAGTCTTCTTGTACTTAAGTCGGCATTGTGCCATTTGTATTTAATTCCGATGCAATTTCTGTGTATCATCATCAATAAGAAGGGCCAAGGGATACAGTAAACCTGGAGTGAAGCATCGGAATCTATGACTAGTGACACAGGTATGGTTCAAAACATAGACAGTAAGAAGAGTCAGACTTCATGTACTTAAGTCGGCATTGTGCCTTTTGTATTAACTCCGATGCAATTTTTGTGTTTCATCGTCAATAAGAAGGTCCAAGGTATACAGTTAACCTGAAGGGAAGAATCGGATCTATAACTAGTGTCACAGGAATGGTTCAAAACGTAGTCAGTAAGAAGAGTCAGTCTTCTTGTACTTAAGTCGGAATTGTGCCATTTCAATTTAATTCCGATGCAATTTCTGTGTTTCATCGTCAATAACAAGGTCCAATGGATACAGTAAACCTAGAGTGAAGCATCGGAATCTGTAACTAGTGTCAATGGAATGGTTCAAAAACATAGACAGTAAGAAGAGTCAGTCTTCTTGTACTTAAGTCGGCATTTTGATTGTTGTATCTAATTCCGATGCAATTTCTGTGTTTCATCGTCAATAAGAAGGTCCAAGGGATACAGTAAACCTGGAGTGTAGCATCGGAATCGATAACTAGTGTCACAGGAATAGTTCAAAACATAGACAGTAAGAAGAGTCAGTCTTCTTGTACTTAAGTCGGCATTTTGATTGTTGTATTAATTCCGATGCAATTTCTGTGCTTCATCGTCAAGAAGAAGGTCCAAAGGATACGGTAAACCTGAAGTGAAGCTTCGGAATCTATAACTAGTGCCACAGGGATGGTTCAAAACATAGACAGTAAGAAGAGTCAGTCTTCTTTTACTTAAGTCTTCATTGTGCCTATTGTATTTAATTGCGATGCAATTTCTGTGTCTCATCGTCAATAACAAGGTCAGAGGGGCACAGCAAACCTGGAGTGAAGCATCGGAATCCACAACTAGTGTCACAGGAATGGTTCAAAACATAGTCAGTAAGAAGAATTAGTCTTCTTGTACTTAAGTCGGCATTGTGCCTTTTGTATTTAATTCCGATGCAATTTCTGTGTTTCATCGTCAATAAGAATGTCCAAGGGATACAGTAAACCTGGAGTGAAGCTTAGGAATCTATAACTAGTGTCACAGGGACTGTTCAAAGCATAAACAGTAAGATGAGTCAGTATTCTTGTACTTAATTCGGCATTGTGCTTTTTGTATTTATTTCCGATGCAATTTCTGTGTTTCATCGCCACTAAGACGGTGAGAGGGATACAGTATTCCTGAAGTTAAGCATCGGAATCTATAACTAGTGTCAGAGGAATGGTTCAAAGCATAGTCAGTAAGAAGAGTCAGTCTTCTTGTCCTTAAGTCGGCATTTTGCCTTTTGTATTTAATTCCGATGCAATTTCTGTGTTTCATCGTCAATACGAACGTCCAAGGTATACAGTAAACCTGAAGTGAAGCATCGGAATCTATATCTAGTGTCACAGGAATGGTTCAAAACATAGTCAGTAAGAAGAGTCCGTCTTCTTGTACTTAAGTCGGCATTGTTCCTTTTCTATTTAATTCCGATGCAATTTCTGTGTTTCATCGTCAATAACAAGGTCGAAAGGATACAGTAAACCTGGAGTGAAGCATCGGAATCTATAACTAGTGTCACAGCGATGGTCAAAGCATAGTCAGTAAGAAGAGTCCGTCTTCTTGTACTTAAGTCGGCATTGTCCCTTTTGTATTTAATTCCGATGCAATTTCTGTGCTTGATCGTCATTAAGAAGGTCCAAGTGATACAGCAAACCTGGAGTGAAGCATCGGAATTTATAACTAGTGTCACAGGTATGGTTCAAAACATAGTCAGTAAGAAGAGTCAATCTTCTTGTACTTAAGTCGGCATTGTGCTTTTTGTATTTAATTCCGATGCAATTTCTGTGTTTCATCGTCAATAAGAAGGACCAAGGGATGCAGTAAACCTGGAGTGAAGCATCGGAATCTATAACTAGTGTCACAGCGATGGTTAAAATCATAGACAGTAAGAAGAGTCAGACTTCTTGTACTTAAGTCGGCATTGTGCCTTTTGTATTTTATTCCGATGCAATTTCTGTGTTTCATCGTCAATAAGAAGGTCAGAGGGATACAGTAATCCCGAAGTGAAGCATCGGAATCTATACCTAGTGTCACAGCAATGGTACGAAATATAGTCAGTAAGAATAGTCAGTCTTCTTGTACTTAAGTCATCATTGTGCAATTTCTATTTAATTCTGATGCAATTTCTGCGTTTCATCGTCAATTACAAGGTCCAAGGGATACAGTAAACCTGGAGTTAAGCATCGGAATCTATAACTAGTGTCACAGGAATGGTTCAAATAATGGCGAGTAAGAAGAGTCAGACATCCTTTACTTGAGTCGGCATTGTGTCTTTTGTATTTAATTCCGATGCAATTTCTGTGTTTCTTCGTCAGTAAGAAGGTCCAAGGGATACAATAAACCTGGAGTGAAGCATCGGAGTCTGTAACTAGTGTCACACGACTGGTTCAAAAATAGACAGTAAGAAGAGTTAGTCTTGTTGTGCTTAATTGGCATTGTGCCATTTGTATTTAATTCCGATGCAATTTCTGTGTTTCATCGTCAATATGAAGGTCCAAGGGATACAGTACACCTGGAGTGAATCATCGGAATCTATAACTAGTGTCACAGGAATGGTTCAAAACGTAGATAGTAAGAAGAGTCAGTATTCTTGAACTTAATTTGCATTGTGCCTATTGTATTTAATTCCGATGCAATTTCTGTGCTTCATCGTCAATAAGAAGGACCAAGGGGTGCAGTAAACCTGGAGTGAAGCATTGGAATCTATAACTAGTGTCACAGGGACGGTTCATAACATAGACAGTAAGATGAGTCAGTATTCTTGTACTTAAGTCGGCATTGTGCTTTTTGTATTTATTTCCGATGCAATTTCTGTGTTTCATCGTCACTAAGAAGGTCAGAGGGGTACAGTAATTCTGAAGTTAAGCATCGGAATCTATAACTAGTGTTACAATAATGGTTCAAAGCATAGTCAGTAAGAAGAGTCAGTCTTCTTGTACTTATGTCGGCATTGTGCCTTTTCTATTCAATTCCGATGCAATTTCTGTGTTTCGTTGACTATACGAAGGTCCAAGGGATACAGTAAACCTGAAGTGAAGCATCGGAATTTGTAACTAGTATCACAGGAATGGTTCAAAACATAGTCAGTAAGAAGAGTCAGTCTTCTTGTACTTAAGTCGGCATTGTGCCATTTGTATTTAATTCCGATGCAATTTCTGTGTTTCATCGTCAATAAGAAGGGCCAAGGGATACAGTAAACCTGGAGTGAAGCATCGGAATCTATAACTAGTGTCACAGGAATGGTTCAAAACACAGTCAGTAACAAGAGTCAGTCTTCTTGTACTTAAGTCGGCATTGTTCGTTTTCTATTTAATTCCGATGCAATTTCTGTGTTTCATCGTCAATAACAAGGTCCAAAGTATACAGTGAACCTGGAGTGAAGCATCTGAATCTATAACTAGTGTCAATGGAATGGTTCAAAACATAGACATTAAGAAGAGTCAGTCTTCTTGTCCTTAAGTCGGCATTGTGCCTTTTGTATTTAATTCCGATGCAGTTTCTGTGTTTCATTGTCAATAAGAAGTCAGAGGGATACAGTAAACCTGAAGTGATGCATCGGAATCTATAGCTAGTGTCACAGGAATGGTTCAAAACATAGTGAGTAATAAGAGTCAGTCTTCTTGTTCTTAAGTCGGCATTGTGCCTTTTGTATTAATTTCCGATGCAATTTCTATGTTTCATCGTCAATATGAAGGTCCAAGGGATACAGTACACCTGGAGTGAAGCATCGGAATCTATAACTAGTGTCACAGGAATAGTTCAAAACGTAGATAGTAAGAAGAGTCAGTCTTCTTGTACTTAATTTGCATTGTGCCTTTTGTATTTAATTCCGATGCACTTTCGGTGCTTCATCGTCAATAACAAGGTCCAAGGGATACAGTAAACCTGGAGTGAAGCATCGGAATTTATAACTAGTGTCACAGGTATGGTTCAAAACATAGTCAGTAAGAAGAGTCAATCTTCTTGTACTTAAGTCGGCATTGTGCCTTTTGTATTTAATTCCGAAGCAATTTTTATGTTTCATCGTCAATAAGAAGGTCAGAGGGATACAGTAATAGCGAAGTGAAGCATCGGAATCTATACCTAGTTTCACAGAAATGGTACGAAACATAGTCAGTAAGAATAGTCAGTCTTCTTGTACTTAAGTCATCATTGTGCATTTTCTATTTAATTCAGATGCAATTTCTGTGTTTCATCGTCAATAACAAAGTCCAAGGGGTACAGTAAACCTGGAGTGAAGCATCGGAATCTATAACTAGTGTCTCAGGAATGGTTCAAATAATAGACAGTAAGAAGAGTGAGACATCTTTTACTTGAGTCGGCATTGTGCCTTTTGTATCTAATTCCGATGCAATTTCTGTGTTTCATCGTCAATAAGAAGGTCCAAGGGATACAGTAAACCTGGAGTGAAGCATCGGAGTCTATAACTAGTGTCACAAGACTGGTTCAAAAATAGACAGTAAGAGGAGTTAGTCTTCTTGTGCTTAATTCGGCATTGTGCCTTTTGTATTAATTTCCGATGCAATTTCTGTTTTTCATCGTCAATATGAAGGTCCAAGGGATACAGTACACATGGAGTGAAGCATCGGAATCTATAACTAGTGTCACAGGAATGGTTCAAAACGTAGATAGTAAGAAGAGTCAGTCTTCTTGTACTTAATTTGCATTGTGCCTTTTGTATTTAATTCCGATGCAATTTCTGTGCTTCATCGTCAATAAGAAGGTCCAAGAGATACAGTAAACCTGGAGTGAAGCATCGGAATTTATAACTAGTGTCACAGGTATGGTTCAAAACATAGTCAGTAAGAAGAGTCAATCTTCTTGTACTTAAGTCGGCATTGTGCCTTTTGTATTTAGTACCGATGCAATTTCTGTGTTTCATCGTCAATAAGAAGGACCAAGGGATGCAGTAAACCTGGAGTGAAGCATCGGAATCTATAACTAGTGTCACAGGGACGGTTCATAACATTGACAGTAAGATGAGTCAGTATTCTTGTACATAAGTCGGCATTGTGCTTTTTGTATTTATTTCCGATGCAATTTCTGGGTTTCATCGTCACTAAGAATGTCAGAGGGGTACAGTAATTCTGAAGTTAAGCATCGGAATCTATAACTAGTGTCACAGGAATGGTTCAAAACATAGACAGTAGGAAGAGTCAGTCTTCTAGTACTTAAGTCGAAATTGTGCCTTTTCTATTTAATTCCGATTCAATTTCTGTGTTTCATCGTCAATAAGACGGTCCGAGGGAAACAGTACACCTGAAGGGAAACATCGGAATCTATAACTAGCGTCACAGGATTGGTTCAAAACATAGACAGTTGGAACAGTCAGTCTTCTTGTACTTAAGTTGGCATTGTGCCTTTCGTATTTAATTCCGATGCAATTTCTGTGTTTCTTCGTCAATAAGAAGGTCAGAGGGATACAGTAAAACTGAAGTGAAGCATTGGAATCTATAACTAGTGCCACAGGAATGGTTCAAATTATAGTCAGTAAGGAGAGTCAGTCTTCTTGTCCATAAGTCGGCATTATGTCTCTTGTATTTATTTCCGATGCAATTTCTATGGTTCATCGTCAATAAGAAGGTCCAAGGGATACAGTAAACCTGGAGTGAAGCATCGGAGTCTATAACTAGTGTCACAGGACTGTTTAAAAAATAGACAGTAAGAAGAAACAGTCTTCTTGTACTTAATTCGGCATTGTGGCTTTTGTATTTCATTCCGATGCAATTTCTGTGTTTCATCGTCATTAAGAAGGTCAGAGCGATACAGTTAACCTGAAGTGAAGCATCGGAATCCATAACTAGTGTCACAGGAATGGTTCAAAACATAGTCAGTAATAAGAGTTAGTCTTCTTGTACTTAAGTCGGCTTTGTGCCTTTTGTATTTAGTTCCGATGCAATTTCTGTGTTTCGTCGTCAATAAGAAGGTCAAAGGGATACAGTAAACCTGGAGTGAAGCATCGGAATCTATAACTAGTGTCACAGGGACGGTTCAAAACATAAACAGTAAGATGAGTCAGTATTCTTGTACTTAATTCGGCATTGTGCTTTTTGTATTTATTTCCGATGCAATTTCTGTGTTTCATCGTCACTAAGACGGTGAGAGGGATACTGTAATCCTGATCTTAAGCATCGGAATCTATAACAAGTGTCACAGGAATGGTTCACAGCATAGTCAGTAAGAAGAGTCAGTCTTCTTTTAGTTAAGTCGGCATTGTGCCTTTTGTATTGAATTCCGATGCAATTTCTGTGTTTCATCGTCAATAAGAAGGTCCAAGGGATACAGTAAACCCGACGCGAAGTATCAGAATCTATAACTAGTGTCACAGGAATGGTTCAAAACAAAGACAATTGGAAGAGTCAGTCTTTTTCTCCCTAAGTCGGCATTGTGCCTTTAGTATTTAATTCCGATGCAATTTCTGTGTTTCATCGTCAATAAGAAGGTCCAAGGGATACAGTAAACCTGAAGTGAAGCATCGGAATCTATAACTAGTGTCACAGGAATGGTTCAAAACATAGTCAGTAAGAAGAGTCAGTCTTCTTGTACTTAAGTTGGCATTGTGCCTTTTCTATTTAATTCCGACGCAATTTCTGTGTTTCATCGTCAAATAGAAGGTCCAAGGGATACAGTAAACCTGGAGTGAAGCATCGGAATCTACAACTAGTGTCAATGGTATGGATCATGACATAGACTGTAAGAAGAGTCAGTCTTCTTGTACTTAAGTCGGCATTTTGCCTTTTGTAATTAATTCCGATACAATTTCTGTGTTTCATCGTCAATAAGAAGGTCCGAGGGATACAGTAAACCTGAAGTGAAGCATCGGAATCTATAGCTAGTGTCACAGGAATGGTTCAAAACATAGTCAGTAAGAAGAGTCTGTCTTCTTGTCCTTAAGTCGGCATTGTGCCTTTTGTATTTAATTCCGATGCAATTTCTGTGTTTCATTGTCAATAAGAAGGTCCAACGGATACAGTAAACCTCAAGTGAAGCATCGGAATCTATAACTAGTGTCATAGGAATGGTTCAAAACAAAGTCAGCAAGAAGAGTCAATCTTCTTGTCCTTAAGTGCGCATTGTGCCTTTTGTATTTAATTCCGATGCAATTTCTGTGTTTCATCGACAATAAGAAGGTTTAAGGGATTCAGTAAACCTGGAGTGAAGCATCGGAATCTATAACTAGTGTCACAGGAATGGTTCAAAACATAGACAGTAAGAAGAGTCAGACTTCGTGTACTTAAGTCGGCATTTTGCCTTTTGTATTTAATTCCGATGCAATTTCTGTGTTTCATCGTCAATAAGAACGTCCAAGGGATACAGTAAAGCTGAGGTGACGCATCGGAATCTATAACTAGTGTCACAGGATTGGTTCAACACATCGTCAGTAAGAGAGTCAGTCTTCTTGTACTGAAATCGGCATTGTACCTTTTCTATTTAATTCCGATGCAATTTCTGAGTTTCATCGTCAATAACAAGGTCCAAAGGATACAGTAAACCTGGAGTGAAGCACCTGAATCTATAACTAGTGTCAATGGAATGGCTCAAACCATAGACGGTAAGAAGAGTCAGTCTTCTTGTACTTAAGTCGGCATTGTGCCTTTTGTATTTACTACCGATGCTATTTCTGTGCTTCATCGTCAATAAGAAGGTCCAAGGTATACAGTAAACCTGGAGTGAAGCATCGGAATCTATAACTAGTCTCACAGGAATGGTTCAAAACATAGTCAGTAAGAATAGTCAGTCTTCTAGTACTTAAGTCATCATTGTGCATTTTCTATTTAATTCTGATGCAATTTCTGTGTTTCATCGTCAATAAGAAGTTCAGAGGGATAGATTAAACCTGAAGTGAAGCATCGGAATCCATAACTAGTGACACAGGAATGGTTCAAAACATAGTCAGTAAGAAGAGTCAGTCTTCTTGTACTTAAGTTGGCATTGTGCCTTTGGTATCTATATTCCGATGCAATTTCTGTGTTTCATCGTCAACAAGAAGGTCCAAGGGATACAGTAAACCTGGAGTGAAGCATCGGAATCTATAACTAGTGTCACAGGGACGGTTCATAACATAGACAGTAAGATGAGTCAGTCTTCTTGTAGTTAAGTCGGCATTGTGCCTTTTGTACTGAATTCCGATGCAATTTCTGTGTTTCATCGTCAATAAGAAGGTCCAAGGGATACAGTAAAACTGGAGTGAAGCATCGGAATTAATAACTAGTGTCACAGGAATGGTTCAAAACGTAGTCAGTAAGAAGAGTCAGTCTTCTTGTACTGAAATCGGCATTGTACCTTTTCTATTTAATTCCGATGCAATTTCTGAGTTTCATCGTCAATAACAAGGTCCAAAGGATACAGTAAACCTGGAGTGAAGCATCTGAATCTACAACTAGTGTCAATGGAATGGCTCAAACCATAGACAGATAGAAGAGTCAGTCTTCTTGTACGTAAGTCTGCATTGTGCCTTTTGTATTTAATTCCGATGCAATATCTGTGTTTCATTGTCAATATGAAGGTCCAAGGGATACAGTACACCTGGAGTGAAGCATCGGAATCTATAACTAGTGTCACAGGAATGGTTCAAAACATAGATAGTAAGAAGAGTGAGCCTTCTTGTACTTAATTCTGCATTGTGCCTTTTGTATTTAATACCGATGCTATTTCTGTGCTTCATCGTCAATAAGAAGGTCCAAGGTATACAGTAAACCTGTAGTGAAGCATCGGAATCTATAACTAGTGTCACAGGAATGGTTCAAAACATAGTCAGTAAGAATAGTCAGTCTTCTTGTACTTAAGTCATCATTGTGCATTTTCTATTTAATTCTGATGCAATTTCTGTGTTTCATCGTCAATAAGAAGGTCAGAGGGATAGATTAAACCTGAAGTGAAGCATCGGAATCCATAACTAGTGACAGAGGAATGGTTCAAAACATAGTCAGTAAGAAGAGTCAGTCTTCTTGTACTTAAGTTGGCATTGTGCCTTTGGTATTTAAATTCCGATGCAATTTCTGTGTTTCATCGTCAACAAGAAGGTCCAAGGGATACAGTACACCCGACGCGAAGTATCGGAATCTATAACTAGTGTCACAGGAATGGTTCAAAACAAAGACAGTTGGAAGAGTCAGTCTTTTTCTCCCTAAGTTTGCATTGTGCCTTTAGTATTTAATTCCGATGCAATTTCTGTGTTTCATCGTCAATAAGAAGGTCCAAGGGACACAGTAAACCTGAAGTGAAGTATCGGAATCTATAACTAGTGTCACAGGAATGGTTCAAAACATAGTCAGTAAGAAGAGTCAGTCTTGTTGTACTTAAGTTGGCATTGTGCCTTTTCTATTTAATTTCGATGCAATTTCTGTGTTTCATCGTCAAATAGAAGGTCCAAGGGATACAGTAAACCTGGAGTGAAGCATCGGAATCTACAACTAGTGTCAATGGTATGGATCATGACATAGACTGTAAGAAGAGTCAGTCTTCTTGTACTTAAGACGGCATTGTGCCTTTTGTATTTAATTCCGATGCAATTTCTGTGTTTCATTGTCAATAAGAAGGTCCAACGGATACAGTAAATTTCAAGTGAAGCATCGGAATCTATAACTAGTGTCACAGGAATGGTTCAAAACAAAGTCAGCAAGAAGAGTCAGTCTTCTTGCCCTTAAGTGCGCATTGTGCCTTTTGTATTTAATTCCGATGCAATTTCTGTGTTTCATCGTCAATAAGAAGGTCCAAGGGATACAGTAAACCTGGAGTGAAGCATCGGAATCTATAACTAGTGTCACAGGAATGGTTCAAAACATAGACAGTAAGAAGAGTCAGTCTTCGTGTACTTAAGTCGGCATTTTGCCTTTCGTATTTAATTCCGATGCAATTTCTGTGTTTCATCGTCAATAAGAACGTCCAAGGGATACAGTAAACCTGAGGTGACGCACCGGAATCTATAACTAGTGTCACAGGATTGGTTCAAAACATTGTCAGTAAGAGAGTCAGTCTTCTTGTACTGAAATCGGCATTGTACCTTTTCTATTTAATTCCGATGCAATTTCTGAGTTTCATCGTCAATAACAAGGTCCAAAGGATACAGTAAACCTGGAGTGAAGCATCTGAATCTATAACTAGTGTCAATGGAATGGTTCAAACCATAGACAGTAAGAAGAGTCAGTCTTCTTGTACTTAAGGCGGCATTGTGCCTTTTGTATTTAATTCCGATGCAATATCTGTGTTTCATTGTCAATATGAAGGTCCAAGGGATACAGTACACCTGGAGTGAAGCATCGGAATCTATAACTAGTGTCACAGGAATGGTTCAAAACATAGATAGTAAGAAGAGTCAGCCTTCTTGTACTTAATTCTGCATTGTGCCTTTTGTATTTAATACCGATGCTACTTCTGTGCTTCATCGTCAATAAGAAGGTCCAAGGTATACAGTAAACCTGGAGTGAAGCATCGGAATCTATAACTAGTGTCACAGGAATGGTTCAAAACATAGTCAGTAAGAATAGTCAGTCTTCTTGTACTTAAGTCATCATTGTGCATTTTCTATTTAATTCTGCTGCAATTTCTGTGTTTCATCGTCAATAAGAAGGTCAGAGGGATAGATTAAACCTGAAGTGAAGCATCGGAATCCATAACTAGTGACACAGGAATGGTTCAAAACATAGTCAGTAAGAAGAGTCAGTCTTCTTGTACTTAAGTTGGCATTGTGCCTTTGGTATTTAAATTCCGATGCAATTTCTGTGTTTCATCGTCAACAAGAAGGTCCAAGGGAAACAGTAAACCTGGAGTGAAGGATGGGAATCTATAACTAGTGTCACAGGGATGGTTCATAACATAGACAGTAAGATGAGTCAGTATTCTTGTACTTAAGTCGGCATTGTGCTTTTTGTATTTATTTCCGATGCAATTTCTGTGTTTCATCGTCACTAGGAAGGTCAGAGAGGTACAGTAATCCTGAAGTTACGCATCGGAATCTATAACTAGTGTTACCATAATGGTTCAAAGCATAGTCACTAAGAAGAGTCTGTCTTCTTGTTCTTAAGTCGGCATTGTGCCTTTTGTATTTAATTCCGATGCAA
Organism: Schistocerca piceifrons; assembly: GCF_021461385.2. NCBI lineage: Eukaryota > Metazoa > Arthropoda > Insecta > Orthoptera > Acrididae > Schistocerca > Schistocerca piceifrons. The sequence goes on along the minus strand of NW_025727442.1, from coordinate 90,791 downwards.
TTTCTGTGTTTCATTGTTAATAAGAAGGTCCAACGGATACAGTAAACCTCAAGTGAAGCATCGGAATCTATAACTAGTTTCACAGGAATGGTTCAAAACAAAGTCAGCAAGAAGAGTCAGCCTTGTTGTCCTTAAGTGCGCATTGTGCCTTTTGTATTTAATTCCGATGCAATTTCTGTGTTTCATCGTCAATAAGATGGTCCAAGGGATACAGTAAACCTGGAGAGTAGCATCGGAATCTATAACTAGTGTCACAGGAATGGTTCAAAACATAGACAGTAAGAAGAGTCAGTCTTCGTGTACTTAAGTCGGCATTTTGCCTTTTGTATTTAATTCCGATGCAATTTCTGTGTTTCATCGTCAATATCAACGTCCAAGGGATACAGTAACCTGAGGTGAAGCATCGGAATCTATAATTAGTGTCACAGGAATGGTTCAAAGCATAGTCAGTAAGAGAGTCAGTCTTCTTGTACTGAAATCAGCATTGTACCTTTTCTATTTAATTCCGATGCAATTTCTGTGTTTCAATGTCAATAACAAGGTCCAAAGGATACAGTAAACCTGGAGTGAAGCATCTGAATCTATAACTAGTGTCAATGGAAGGGTTCAAACCATAGACACTAAGAAGAGTCAGTCTTCTTGTACTTAAGTCGGCATTGTGCCTTTTGTATTTAATTCCGATGCAATTTCTGTGTTTCATTGTCAATATGAAGGTCCAAGCGATACAGTACACCTGGAGTGAAGCATCGGAATCTATAACTAGTGTCACAGGAATGGTTCAAAACATAGATAGTAAGAAGAGTCAGCCTTCTTGTACTTAATTCTGCATTGTGCCTTTTGTATTAAAAACCGATGCTATTTCTGTGCTTCATCGACAATAAGAAGGTCCAATGTATACAGTAAACCTGGAGTAAAGCATCGGAATCTATAACTAGTGTCACAGGAATTGTTCAAAACATAGTCAGTAAGAATAGTCAGTCTTCTTGTACTTAAGTCATCATTGTGCATTTTCTATTTAATTCTGATGCAATTTCTGTGTTTCATCGTCAATAAGAATGTCAGAGGGATAGATTAAACCTGAAGTGAAGCATCGGAATCCATAACTAGTGACACAGGAATGGTTCAAAACATAGTCAGTAAGAAGAGTCAGTCTTCTTGTACTTAAGTCGGCATTGTGCCTTTGGTATTTAAATTCCGATGCAATTTCTGTGTCTCATCGTCAACAAGAAGGTATAAGGGAAACAGTAAACACGGAGTGAAGCATCGGAATCTATAACTAGTGTCACAGGGACGGTTCATAACATAGACAGTAAGATGAGTCAGTATTCTTGTACTTAAGTCGGCATTGTGCTTTTTGTATTTATTTCCGATGCAATTTCTGTGTTTCATCGTCACTAGGAAGGTAAGAGAGGTACAGTAATCCTGAAGTTACGCATCGGAATCCATAACTAGTGTTACAATAATGGTTCAAAGCATAGTCACTAAGAAGAGTCTGTCTTCTTGTTCTTAAGTCGGCATTGTGCCTTCTGTATTTAATTCCGATGCAATTTCTGTGTTTCATTGTCAATAAGAAGGTCCAACGGATACAGTAAACCTCAAGTGAAGCATCGCAATCTATAACTAGTTTCACAGGAATGGTTCAAAACAAAGTCAGCAAGAAGAGTCAGCCTTGTTGTCCTTAAGTGCGCATTGTGCCTTTTGTATTTAATTCCGATGCAATTTCTGTGTTTCATCGTCAATAAGATGGTCCAAGGGATACAGTAAACCTGGAGTGTAGCATCGGAATCTATAACTAGTGTCACAGGAATGGTTCAAAACATAGACAGTAAGAAGAGTCAGTCTTCGTGTACTTAAGTCGGCATTTTGCCTTTTGTATTTAATTCCGATGCAATTTCTGTGTTTCATCGTCAATATCAACGTCCAAGGGATACAGTAAACCTGAGGTGAAGCATCGGAATCTATAACTAGTGTCACAGGAATGGTTCAAAGCATAGTCAGTAAGAGAGTCAGTCTTCTTGTACTGAAATCGGCATTGTACGCTTTCTATTTAATTCCGATGCAATTTCTGTGTTTCATCGTCTATAACAAGGTCCAAAGGATACAGTAAACCTGGAGTGAAGCATCTGAATCTATAACTAGTGTCAATGGAAGGGTTCAAACCATAGACAGTAAGAAGAGTCAGTCTTCTTGTACTTAAGTCGGCATTGTGCCTTTTGTATTTAATTCCGATGCAATATCTGTGTTTCCTTGTCAATATGGAGGTCCAAGGGATACAGTACACCTGGAGTGAAGCATCGGAATCTATAACTAGTGTCACAGGAATGGTTCAAAACATAGATAGTAAGAAGAGTCAGCCTTCTTGTACTTAATTCTGCATTGTGCCTTTTGTATTTAATACCGATGCTATTTCTGTGCTTCATCGTCAATAAGAAGGTCCAAGGTATACAGTAAACCTGGAGAGAAGCATCGGAATCTATAACTAGTGTCACAGGAATGGTTCAAAACATAGTCAGTAAGAATAGTCAGTCTTCTTGTACTTAAGTCATCATTGTGCATTTTCTATTTAATTCTGATGCAATTTCTGTGTTTCATCGTCAATAAGAAGGTCAGAGGGATAGATTAAACCTGAAGTGAAGCATCGGAATCCATAACTAGTGACACAGGAATGGTTCAAAACATAGTCAGTAAGAGGAGTCAGTCTTCTTGTACTTAAGTTGGCATTGTGCCTTTGGTATTTAAATTCCGATGCAATTTCTGTGTTTCATCGTCAACAAGAAGGTCCAAGGGATACAGTAAACCTGGAGTGAAGCATCGGAATCTATAACTAGTGTCACAGGGACGGTTCATAACATAGACAGTAAGATGAGTCAGTATTCTTGTACTTAAGTCGGCATTGTGCTTTTTGTATTTATTTCCGATGCAATTTCTGTGTTTCATCGTCACTAGGAAGGTCAGAGAGGTACAGTAATCCTGAAGTTACGCATCGGAATCCATAACTAGTGTTACAATAATGGTTCAAAGCATAGTCACTAAGAAGAGTCTGTCTTCTTGTTCTTAAGTCGGCATTGTGCCTTTTGTATTTAATTCCGATGCAATTTCTGTGTTTCATTGTCAATAAGAAGGTCCAACGGATACAGTAAACCTCAAGTGAAGCATCGCAATCTATAACTAGTTTCACAGGAATGGTTCAAAACAAAGTCAGCAAGAAGAGTCAGCCTTGTTGTCCTTAAGTGCGCATTGTGCCTTTTGTATTTAATTCCGATGCAATTTCTGTGTTTCATCGTCAATAAGATGGTCCAAGGGATACAGTAAACCTGGAGTGTAGCATCGGAATCTATAACTAGTGTCACAGGAATGGTTCAAAACATAGACAGTAAGAAGAGTCAGTCTTCGTGTACTTAAGTCGGCATTTTGCCTTTTGTATTTAATTCCGATGCAATTTCTGTGTTTCATCGTCAATATCAACGTCCAAGGGATACAGTAAACCTGAGGTGAAGCATCGGAATCTATAACTAGTGTCACAGGAATGGTTCAAAGCATAGTCAGTAAGAGAGTCAGTCTTCTTGTACTGAAATCGGCATTGTACGCTTTCTATTTAATTCCGATGCAATTTCTGTGTTTCATCGTCTATAACAAGGTCCAAAGGATACAGTAAACCTGGAGTGAAGCATCTGAATCTATAACTAGTGTCAATGGAAGGGTTCAAACCATAGACAGTAAGAAGAGTCAGTCTTCTTGTACTTAAGTCGGCATTGTGCCTTTTGTATTTAATTCCGATGCAATATCTGTGTTTCCTTGTCAATATGGAGGTCCAAGGGATACAGTACACCTGGAGTGAAGCATCGGAATCTATAACTAGTGTCACAGGAATGGTTCAAAACATAGATAGTAAGAAGAGTCAGCCTTCTTGTACTTAATTCTGCATTGTGCCTTTTGTATTTAATACCGATGCTATTTCTGTGCTTCATCGTCAATAAGAAGGTCCAAGGTATACAGTAAACCTGGAGAGAAGCATCGGAATCTATAACTAGTGTCACAGGAATGGTTCAAAACATAGTCAGTAAGAATAGTCAGTCTTCTTGTACTTAAGTCATCATTGTGCATTTTCTATTTAATTCTGATGCAATTTCTGTGTTTCATCGTCAATAAGAAGGTCAGAGGGATAGATTAAACCTGAAGTGAAGCATCGGAATCCATAACTAGTGACACAGGAATGGTTCAAAACATAGTCAGTAAGAGGAGTCAGTCTTCTTGTACTTAAGTTGGCATTGTGCCTTTGGTATTTAAATTCCGATGCAATTTCTGTGTTTCATCGTCAACAAGAAGGTCCAAGGGATACAGTAAACCTGGAGTGAAGCATCGGAATCTATAACTAGTGTCACAGGGACGGTTCATAACATAGACAGTAAGATGAGTCAGTATTCTTGTACTTAAGTCGGCATTGTGCTTTTTGTATTTATTTCCGATGCAATTTCTGTGTTTCATCGTCACTAGGAAGGTCAGAGAGGTACAGTAATCCTGAAGTTACGCATCGGAATCCATAACTAGTGTTACAATAATGGTTCAAAGCATAGTCACTAAGAAGAGTCTGTCTTCTTGTTCTTAAGTCGGCATTGTGCCTTTTGTATTTAATTCCGATGCAATTTCTGTGTTTCATTGTCAATAAGAAGGTCCAACGGATACAGTAAACCTCAAGTGAAGCATCGCAATCTATAACTAGTTTCACAGGAATGGTTCAAAACAAAGTCAGCAAGAAGAGTCAGCCTTGTTGTCCTTAAGTGCGCATTGTGCCTTTTGTATTTAATTCCGATGCAATTTCTGTGTTTCATCGTCAATAAGATGGTCCAAGGGATACAGTAAACCTGGAGTGTAGCATCGGAATCTATAACTAGTGTCACAGGAATGGTTCAAAACATAGACAGTAAGAGGAGTCAGTCTTCGTGTACTTAAGTCGGCATTTTGCCTTTTGTATTTAATTCCGATGCAATTTCTGTGTTTCATCGTCAATATCAACGTCCAAGGGATACAGTAAACCTGAGGTGAAGCATCGGAATCTATAACTAGTGTCACAGGAATGGTTCAAAGCATAGTCAGTAAGAGAGTCAGTCTTCTTGTACTGAAATCGGCATTGTACGCTTTCTATTTAATTCCGATGCAATTTCTGTGTTTCATCGTCTATAACAAGGTCCAAAGGATACAGTAAACCTGGAGTGAAGCATCTGAATCTATAACTAGTGTCAATGGAAGGGTTCAAACCATAGACAGTAAGAAGAGTCAGTCTTCTTGTACTTAAGTCGGCATTGTTCCTTTTGTATTTAATTCCGATGCAATTTCTGTGTTTCCTTGTCAATATGAAGGTCCAAGGGATACAGTACACCTGGAGGGAAGCATCGGAATCTATAACTAGTGTCACAGGAATGGTTCAAACATAGATAGTAAGAAGAGTCAGCCTTCTTGTACTTAATTCTGCATTGTGCCTTTTGTATTAAAAACCGATGCTATTTCTGTGCTTCATCGTCAATAAGAAGGTCCAATGTATACAGTAAACCTGGAGTAAAGCATCGGAATCTATAACTAGTGTCACAGGAATGGTTCAAAACATAGTCAGTAAGAATAGTCAGTCTTCTTGTACTTAAGTCGTCATTGTGCATTTTCTATTTAATTCTGATGCAATTTCTGTGTTTCATCATCAATAAGAATGTCAGAGGGATAGATTAAACCTGAAGTGAAGCATCGGAATCCATAACTAGTGACACAGGAATGGTTCAAAACATAGTCAGTAAGAAGAGTCAGTCTTCTTGTACTTAAGTCGGCATTGTGCCTTTGGTATTTAAATTCCGATGCAATTTCTGTGTCTCATCGTCAACAAGAAGGTCCAAGGGAAACAGTAAACACGGAGTGAAGCATCGGAATCTATTACTAGTGTCACAGGGACGGTTCATAACATAGACAGTAAGATGAGTCCGTATTCTTGTACTTAAGTCGGCATTGTGCTTTTTTTATTTATTTCCGATGCAATTTCTGTGTTTCATCGTCACTAGGAAGGTCAGAGAGGTACAGTAATCCTGAAGTTACGCATCGCAATGTATAACTAGTGTTACAATAATGGTTCAAAGCATAGTCAGTAAGAAGAGTCAGTCTTCTTGTAGTTAAGTCGGCATTGTGCCTTTTGTATTGAATTCCGATGCAATTTCTGTGTTTCGTCGTCAATAAGAAGGTCCAAGGGATACAGTCAACCTGAAGTGAAGCATCGGAATCTATAACTAGTGTCACTGGAATGGTTCAAAATGTAGACAGTAAGAAGAGTCAGTCTTCTTGTACTTAAGTCGGCATTGTGCCTTTTGTATTTATTTTTGATGCAATTTCTGTGATTCATCGTCTATAAAAAGGCCCAAGGGATACAGTAAACCTGAAGTGAAGAATCGGACTCTATAACTAGTGTCACAGAAATGGTTCAAAGCATAGACAGTAGAAGAGTCAGTCTTCTTGTACTTAAGTCGGCATTGTGCCTTTTGTATTTAATTCCGATGCAATTTCTGTGTTTCATCGTCAATAAGACGGTCCATGGGTAACAGTAAACCGGAAGTGAAGCATCGGAATCTATAACTAGTGTCACAGGAATGGTTTAAAACATAGTCAGTAAGAAGAGTCAGTCATCTTGTCCTTAAGTCGGCATTGGGCCTTTTGTATTAAGATCCGATGCAATTTCTGTGTTTCATCGGCAATAAGGTCAGAGGGATACAGTAAACCTGAAGTGAAGCATCGGAATCTATAACTGGTGTCACAGGAATGGTTCAAAACATAGACAGTAGGAAGAGTCAGTCTTCTTGTACTTAAGTCGGCATTGTGCCTTTTGTATTTAATTCCGATACAATTTCTGTGTTTCATCGTCAATAAGAATGTTAGAGGGATACAGTAAACCTGAAGATAAGCATCGGAATCCAAAACTAGTGTCACAGGAATGGTTCAAAACACAGATAGTAAGAAGAGTCAGCCTTCTTGTACTTAATTCTGCATTGTGCCTATTGTATTTTATTCCGATGCAATTTCTGTGCTTCATCGTCAATAAGAATGTCCAAGGGATACAGTAAACCTGGAGTGAAGCATTGGAATTTATAACTAGTGTCACAGGAATGGTTCAAAGCATAGTCAGTGGGAAAAGTCAATCTTCTTGTACTTAAGTCGGCATTGTGCCTTTTGTATTTAATTCCGTTGCAATTTCTGTGTTTCATCGTCAATAACAAGGGCCAAGGGATGCAGTAAAACTGGAGTGAAGCATCGGAATCTATAACTAGTGTCACAGGAATGGTTCAAATCATAGACAGTAAGAAGAGTCAGTATTCTTGTACTTAAGTCGGCATTGTGCCTTTTGTATTTAATTCCGTTGCAATTTCTGTGTTTCATCGTCAATAAGAAGGTCAGAGGGATACAGTAATCCTGAAGTGAAGCATCGGAAACTATAACTAGTGTCACAGGAATGGTTCAAAGCATAGTCAGTAAGAAGAGTCAGTCTTCTTGTAGTTAAGTCGCCATTGTGCCTTTTGTATCGAATTCCGACGCAATTTCTGTGTTTCATCGTCAATAAGAAGGTCCAAGGGATACAGTAAACCTGTAGTGAAGCATCGGAATCTATAACTAGTGTCTCAGGAATGGTTCAAAACATAGAGAGTAGGAAGAGTCAGTCTTCTAGTACTTATGTCGGCATTGTGCCTTTTCTATTTATTTCCGATGCAATTTCTGTGTTTCATCGTCGATAAGACGGTCAGAGGGATACAGTACACCAGAAGTGAAGCATCGGAATCAATAACTAGTGTCACAGGAATGGTTCAAAACATAGACAGATGGAACAGTCAGCCTTCTGGTACTTAAGTTGGCATTGTGCCTTTCGTATTGAATTCCGATGCAATTCCTGTGTTTCACCGGCAATAAGAAGGTCGGAGGGATACAGTAAAAATGAAGTGAAGCATCGGAATCTATAACTAGTGTCACAGGAATGGTTCAAACATGGACAGTAAGAAGAGTCAGTCTTCTTGTACTTAAGTCGGCATTGTGCCTTTTGTATTTAATTTCGATGCAATTTCTGTGCTTCATCGTCGATAAGAAGGTCCAAGGGATACAGTAAACCTTGAGTGAAACATCGGAATCTATAACTAGTGTCACAGTAATGGTTCAAAACATAGACAGTAAGAAGAGTCAGACGTCTCGTACTTAAGTCGGCATTGTGCCTTTTGTATTTAATTCCGATGCAATTTCTGTGTTTCATCGCCAATAAGAAGGTCCAAGGGATACAGTCAACCTGAAGTGAAGCATTGGAATCTATAACTAGTGTGACTGGAATGGTTCAAAATGTAGACAGTAAGAAGAGTCAGTCTTCTTGTACTTAAGTCGGCATTGTGCGTTTTGTATTTAATTCCGATAACATTTCTGTGATTCATCGTCCATAAGTAGGCCCAAGGGATACAGTAAACCTAAAGTGAACAATCGGACTCTATAACTAGTGTCACAGAAATGGTTCAAAACATAGACAGTAGAAGAGTCAGTCTTCTTGTACTTAAATCGGCATTGTGCCTTTTGTATTTAATTCCGATGCAATATCTGTGTTTCATCGTCAATAAGAAGGTCCATGGGAAACAGTAAACCTGAAGTGAAGCATCGGAATCTATAACTAGTGTCATAGGAATGGTTCAAAACATAGTCAGTAAGAAGAGTCAGTCTTCCTGTCCTTAAGTCGGCATTGTGCTTTTTGTATTTAGATCCGATGCAATTTCTGTGTTTCATCGGCAATAAGGTCAGAGGGATACAGTAAACCTGAAGCGAAACATCGGAATCTATAACTAGTGTCACAGGATGGTTCAAAACATAGACAGGAGGAAGAGTCAGTCTTCTTGTACTTAAGTCGTCATTGTGAGTTTTGAATTTAATTCCGATACAATTTTTGTGTTTCATCGTCAATAAGAAGGTCAGAGGTATACAGTAAACCTGAAGTGAAGCATCGGAATCCAAAACTAGTGTCACAGGAATGGTTCAAAATCGTAGACAGAAGGATGAGTCAGTCTTCTTGTACTTAAGTCGGCATTGTGAATTTTCTATTTAATTCCAATGCAATTTCTGTGTTTCATTGTCAATAAGAAGGTCCAAGGTATACAGTAAACCTGAAGTGGATCATCGAAATATGTAACTAGTGTCACAGGAATGGTTCAAAACATAGTCAGTAAGTAGAGTCAGTCTTCTTATACTTAATTGGGCATTGTGAATTTTCTATTTCATTCCGATGCAAATTCTGTGTTTCATCGTCAATAAGAAGGTCCAAGGGATACAGTAAACCTGGAGTGAAGCATCGGAATCTATAACTAGTGTCACAGGAATGGTTCAAAACATAGACTGTAAGAAGAGTCAGTCACCTTGTACTTAATTCTGCATTGTGCCTTTTGTATTTAATTCCGATGATATTTCTGTGTTTTATCGTCAATAAGAAGGACCAAGGGATACAGTAAACCTGGAGTGAAGCATCGGAATCTATAACTAGTGTCACAGGGATGGCTCAAACATAGACAGCAAGAAGAGTCAGTCTTCTTGTACTTAAGTTGGCATTGTGCCTTTCGTATGTAATTCCGATGCAATTTCTGTGTTTCATCGTCAATAAGAAGGTCCAACGGATACAGTAAACCTGCCGTGAAGCATCGGAATTTATAACTAGTGTCACAGTAATGGTTCAAATCGTAGACAGTAGGAAGAGTCAGACGTCTTGTACTTAAGTCGGCATTGTGCCTATTGTATATAATTCCGATGCAATTTCTGTTATTCATCGTCAAGAAGAAGGACCAAGGGATACAGTAAACCTGAAGTGAAGCATCGGACTCTATAACTACTGTCACAGAAATGGTTCAAAACATAGACAGTAGAAGAGTCAGTCTTCTTGTCTTTAAGTCGGCATTGTGCCTTTTGTATTTAGTTCCGATGCAATTTCTGTGTTTCATCGGCAATAAGGTCAGAGGGATACAGCAAACCTGAGGTGAAGCATCGGAATCCAAAACTAGTGTCACAGGTATGGTTCTAATCATAGACAGTAGGAAGAGTCAGTCTTCTTGTACTTAAGTCGGCATTGTGCCTTTTGTATTTAATTCCGATGCAATTTCTGTGTTTCATCGTCAATAAGAAGGTGCAAGGGATACAGTAAACCTGAAGTGAAGCATCGGAATCTACAACTAGTGTCACAGGAATGGTTCAAAACATAGACAGTAAGAAGAGTCAGTCTTCATGTACTTAAGTCGGCATTGTGCCTTATCTATTTAATTCCGATGCTATTTCGGTGTTTCATCGTCAATAAGAAGGTCAGAGGCTTACAGTAAATCTGAACTGAAGCATCGGAATCTATAACTTGTTTCACAGGAATGGTTCAAAGCATAGTCAGTAAGAAGAGTCAGTCTTCTTGTACTTAAGTTGGCTTTGTGCCTTTCGTATGTAATTCCGATGCAATTTCTGTGTTTCATCGTCAATAAGAAGGTCCAAGGGATACAGTAAACCTGGCGTGAAGCATCGGAATCTATAATTAGTGTCACAGTAATGGTTCAAATCATAGACAGTAAGAAGAGTCTGCCGTCTTTTACTTAAGTCGGCATTGTGCCTTTTGTATTTACTTCCGATGCAATTTCTGTGTTTCATAGTCAATGACAAGGTCCAAGGGATACAGTAAACCTGAAGTGAAGCATCGGAATCTATAACAAGTGTCACAGGAATGGTTCAAAACATAGACAGTAAGAAGAGACAGTCTTCTTGTACTTAAGTCGACATTGTGCCTTTTGTATTTAATTCCGATGCAATTTCTGTGATTCATCGTCAATAAGAAGGTCCAAGGTATACAGTAAACCTTAAGTGTAGCATCGGAATCTATAACTAGTGTCACAGGAATGGTTCAAAACATAGTCAGTAACAAGAGTCAGTCTTCATGTACTTATGTCGGCATTGTGCCTTTTCTATTTAATTCCGATGCAATTTCTGTGTTTCATCGTCAATAAGAAGGTCAGAGGGATACAGTAATCCTGAAGTGAAGCATCGGAATCTATAACTAGTGTCACAGGAATGGTTGAAAGCATAGTCAGTAAGAATAGTCAGTCTTCTTGTACTTAAGTCATCATTGTGCATTTTATATTTAATTCTGATGCAATTTCTGTGTTTCATCGTTACTAAGAAGGTCCAAGGGATACAGTAATCCTGGAGTGAAGCATCGGAATCTATAACTAGAGTCACAGGAATGGTTCAAATCATAGACAGTAAGAAGAATAAGACTTCTTTTCCTTAAGTCGGCATTGTGCCCTTTATATTTAATTCCGATGCAATTTCTGTGTTTCATCGTCAATAAGAAGGACCAAGGGATTGAGCATACCTGGAGTGAAACATCGGAGTCTATAACTACTGTCACAGGACTGGTTCAAAAAATGACAGTAAGAAGGGTCAGTCTTCTTGTACTTAATTCGGCATTGTGCCTTTTGTATTTAATTCCGATGCCATTTCTGTGTTTCATCGACAATAAGAAGGTCAGAGGGATACAGTAAACCTGAAGTGAAAAATCGGAATCCATAACTAGTGCCACAGGAAGGGTTCAAAACATAGCCAGTAAGAAGAGTCAGTCATCTTGTACTTAAGTCGGCATTGTGCCTTTTGTATTTAATTCCGATGCAATTTCTGTGTTTCATCGTCAATAAGAAGGTCCAAGATATACAGTAAACCTGAAGTAAACCATCGGAATCTACAACTAGTGTCACAGGAATGGTTCAAAGCATAGTCAGTAAGAAGAGTCAGTCTTCTTGTACTTAAGTTCGGATTGTGCCTTTCGTATGTAATTCCGATGCAATTTCTGTGTTTCATCGTCAATAAAAAGGTCCAACGGATACAGTAAACCTGCCGTGAAGCATCGGAATCTATAACTAGTGTCACAGTAATGGTTCAAAACATAGTCAGTAGGAAGAGTCAATCTTCTTGTACTTAAGTGCGCATTGTGCCTTTTGTATTTAATTCCGTTGCAATTTCAGTGTTTCATCGTCAATAACAAGGGCCAAGGGATGCAGTAAACCTGGAGTGAAGCATCGGAATCTATAACTAGTGTCACAGGGATGGTTCAAATCATAGACACTAAGAAGGGTCAGTCTTCTTGTACTTAATTCGGCATTGTGCCTTTTGTATTTAATTCCGATGCCATTTCTGTGTTTCATCGACAATAAGAAGGTCAGAGGGATACACAACACCAGAAGTGAAGCATCGGAATCAATAACTAGTGTCACAGGAATGGTTCAAAGCATAGACAGTTGGAACAGTCAGTCTTCTTGTACTTAAGTTGGCATTGTGCTTTTCGTATTGAATTCCGATGCAATTCCTGTGTTTCACCGGATAAGAAGGTCGGAGGGATACAGTAAAAATAAAGTGAAGCATCGGAATCCATATCTAGTGTCACAGTAATGGTTCAAAACATAGACAGTAAAAAGAGTCAGACGTCTCGTACTTAAGTCGGCATTGTGCCTTTTGTATTTAATTTCGATGCAATTTCTGTGTTTCATCGTCAATAAGAAGGTCCAAGTGATACAGTCAACCTGAAGTGAAGCATTGGAATCTATAACTAGTATCACTGGAATGGTTCAAAATGTAGACAGTAAGAAGAGTCAGTCTTCTTGTACTTAAGTCGGCATTGTGCCTTTTGTATTTAATTCCGATAAAATTTCTGTGATTCATCGTCCATAAGAAGGCCCAAGGGATACAGTAAACCTGAAGTGAACAATCGGACTCTATAACTAGTCTCACAGAAATGGTTCAAAACTTAGACAGTAGAAGAGTCAGTCTTCTTGTACTTAAATCGGCATTGTGCCTTTTGTATTTAATTCCGATGCAATTTCTGTGTTTCATCGTCAATAAGAAGGTCCATGGGAAACAGTAAACCTGAAGTGAAGCATCGGAATCTATAACTAGTGTCACAGGAATGGTTCAAAACATAGTCAGTAAGAAGACTCAGTCTTCCTGTCCTTAAGTCGGCATTGTGCTTTTTGTATTTAGATCCGATGCAAATTCTGTGTTTCATCGGCAATAAGGTCAGAGGGATACAGTAAACCTGAAGCGAAACATCGGAATCTATAACAAGTGTCACAGGAATGGTTCAAATCATAGACAGGAATAAGAGTCAGTCTTCTTGTACTTAAGTCGGAATTGTGAGTTTTGTATTTAATTCCGATACTATTTTTGTGTTTCATCGTCAATAAGAAGGTCAGAGGGATACAGTAAACCTGAAGTGAAGCATCGGAATCCAAAACTAGTGTCACAGGAATGGTTCAAAACATAGACAGAAGGATGAGTCAGTCTTCTTGTACTTAAGTCGGCATTGTGAATTTTCTATTTAATTCCATTGCAATTTCTGTGTTTCATCGTCAATAAGATGGTCCAAGGTATACTGTAAACCTGAAGTGGAGCATCGAAATATATAACTAGTGTCACAGGAATGGTTCAAAACATAGTCAGTAAGAAGAGTCAGTCTTCTTATACTTAAGTGGGCATTGTGAATTTTCTATTTAATGCCGATGCAAATTCTGTGTTTCATCGTCAATAAGAAGGTCCAAGGGATACAGTAAACCTGGAGTGAAGCATCGGAATCTATAACTAGTGTCAATGGAATGGTTCAAAACATAGACAGTAAGAAGCGTCAGTCTTCTTGTACTTAAGTCGGCATTGTGCCTTTTGTATTTAATTCCGATGCGATTCCTGTGTTTCATCGTCAATAAGAAGGTCCAAGGGATACAGTAAACCTGGAGTGAAGCATCGGAAACTATAACTAGTGTCACAGGAATGGTTCAAAGCATAGACTGTAAGAAGAGTCAGTCATCTTGTACTTAATTCTGCATTGTGCCTTTTGTATTTAATTACGATGCAATTTCTGTGTTTCATCGTCAATCAGAAGGTCCAAGGGATACAGTAATCCTGAAGTGAAGCATCGCAATCTGTAACTAGTGTCACAGGAATGGTTCAAAACATAGTCAGTAAGAAGAGTCAGTCTTCTTGTACTTAAGTCGACATTGTGTCTATTCTATTTAATTCCGATGCAATTACTGTGTTTCATCGTCAATAAGAAGGTCCAAGGAATACAGTAAACCTGAAGAGAAGCATCGGAATTTATAACTAGTGTCACAGGAATGGTTCAAAACATAGTCAGTAAGAAGAGTCAGTCTTCTTGTACTTAAGTCTTCATTGTGCCTTTTCTATTTGATTCCGATGCAAGTCCTGTGTTTCATCGTCAATAAGAAGGTCCAAGGGATACAGTAAACCTGGAGTGTAGCATTGGAATCTATAACTAGTGTCCCAGGAATGGTTCAAAACATAGACAGTAAGAAGAGTCAGTCTTCTTGTACTTAAGTCGACATTGTGCCTTTTGTATTTCATTCCGATGCAATTTCTGTGTTTCATCGTCAATAAGAGGGTCAGAGGGATACAATAAACCTGAAGTGAAACATCGGAATCTATAACTAGTGTCACAGGAATGGTTCAAAACATAGTCAGTAAGAATAGTCAGTCTTCTTGTACTTAAGTCATCATTGTGCATTTTATATTTAATTCTGATGCAATTTCTGTGTTTCATCGTTACTAAGAAGGTCCAAGGGAAACAGTAATCCCGGAGTGAAGTATCGGAATCTATAACTAGTGTCACAGGAATGGTTCAAATCATAGACAGTAAGAAGAATCAGACTTCTCTTCCTTAAGTCGGCATTGTGCCCTTTATATTTAATTCCGATGCAATTTCTGTGATTCATCGTCAATAAGAAGGTCCAAGGGATACAGCAAACCTGGAGTGAAGCATCGGAGTCTATAACTAGTGTCACAGGACTGGTTCAAAAATTGACAGTAAGAAGGGTCAGTCTTCTTGTACTTAATTCGGCATTGTGCCTTTTGTATTTAATTCCGATGCCATTTCTGTGTTTCATCGTCAATAAGAAGGTCAGAGGGATACAGTAAACCTGAAGTGAAACATCGGAATCCATAACTAGTGCCACAGGAATGGTTCAAAACATAGTCAGTAAGAAGAGTCAGTCTTCTTGTACTTAAGTCGGCATTGTGCTTTTGTGTTTAATTCCGATGCAATTTCTGTGTTTCATCGTCAATAAGGAGGTCCAAGGGATACAGTAAACCTGAAGTAAACCATCGGAATGTACAACAAGTGTCACAGGAATGGTTCAAAGCATAGTCAGTAAGAAGAGTCAGTCTTCTTGTACTTAAGTTGGGATTGTGCCTTTCGTATGTAATTCCGATGCAATTTCTGTGTTTCATCGTCAATAAAAAGGTCCAACGGATACAGTAAACCTGCCGTGAAGCATCGGAATCTATAACTAGTGTCACAGTAATGGTTCAAACATAGACAGTAAGAAGAGTCAGACGTCTTGTACTTAAGTCGGCATTGTGCCTTTTGTATTTACTTCCGATGCAATTTCTGTGTTTCATCGGCAATAAGGTCAGAGGCATTCAGTAAACCTGAAGTGAAGCATCGGCATCCAAAACTAGTGTCACAGGAATGGTTCAAATCATAGACAGTAGGAAGAGTCAGTCTTCTTGTACTTAAGTCGGCATTGTGCCTTTTGTATTTAATTCCAATGCAATTTCTGTGTTTCATCGTCAATAAGAAGGTGCAAGGGATACAGTAAACCTGAAGTGAAGCATCGGAATCTACAACTAGTGTCACAGGAATGGTTCAAAACATAGACAGTAAGAAGAGTCGGTCTTCATGTACTTAAGTCGGCATTGTGCATTTTCTATTTAATTCCGATGCTATTTCTGTGTTTCATCGTCAATAAGAGGGTCAGAGGGATACAGTAAACCTGAAGTGCAGCATCGGAATCTATAACTTGTTTCACAGGAATGGTTCAAAGCATAGTCAGTAAGAAGAGTCAGTCTTCTTGTACTTAAGTTGGGATTGTGCCTTTCGTATGTAATTCCGATGCAATTTCTGCGTTTCATCGTCAATAAAAAGGTCCAACGGATACAGTAAACCTGCCGTGAAGCATCGGAATCTATAACTAGTGTCACAGTAATGGTTCAAAACATAGACAGTAAGAAGAGTCAGACGTCTTGTACTTAAGTCGGCATTGTGCCTTTTGTATTTACTTCCGATGCAATTTCTGTGTTTCATCGGCAATAAGGTCAGAGGCATACAGTAAACCTGAAGTGAAGCAACGGCATCCAAAACTAGTGCCACAGGAATGGTTCAAATCATAGACAGTAGGAAGAGTCAGTCTTCTTGTACTTAAGTCGGCTTTGTGCCTTTTGTATTTAATTCCGATGCAATTTCTGTGTTTCATCGTCAATAAGAAGGTGCAAGGGATACAGTAAACCTGAAGTGAAGCATCGGAATCTACAACTAGTGTCACAGGAATGGTTCAAAACATAGACAGTAAGAAGAGTCGGTCTTCATGTACTTAAGTCGGCATTGTGCATTTTCTATTTAATTCCGATGCTATTTCTGTGTTTCATCGTCAATAAGAAGGTCAGAGGGATACAGTAAACCTCAAGTTAAGCATCGGAATCTATAACTTGTTTCACAGGAATGGTTCAAATCATAGTCAGTAAGAAGAGTCAGTCTTCTTGTACTTAAGTTGGCATTGTGCCTTTCGTATGTAATTCCGATGCAATTTATGTGTTTCATCGTCAATAAGAAGGTCCAAGGGATGCAGTAAACCTGGCGTGAAGCATCGGAATCTATAACTAGTGTCACAGTAATGGTTCAAATCATAGACAGTAAGAAGAGTCAGACGTCTTTTACTTAAGTCGGCATTGTGCCTTTTGTATTTACTTCCGATGCAGTTTCTGAGTTTCATAGTCAATGACAAGGTCCAAGGGATACAGTAAACCTGAAGTGAAGCATCAGAATCTATAACTAGTGTCACTGGAAAGGTTCAAAACATAGTCAGTAAGGAGAGTCAGTCTTCTTGTACTTATGTCGGCATTGTGCCTTTTCTATTTATTTCCGATGCAATTTCTGTGTTTCATCGCCAATAAGAAGGTCCAAGGGATACAGTAAATCTGGAGTGAAGCATCGGAATCTATAACTAGAGTCACAGGAATGGTTCAAAACATAGTCAGTAAGAACAGTCAGTCCTCTTGTCCTTAAGTCGGCATTGTGCCTTTTGTATTTACTTCCGATGCAATTTCTGTGTTTCATCGGCAATAAGGTCAGAGGCATACAGTAAACCTGAAGTGAAGCATCGGCATCCAAAACTAGTGTCACAGGAATGGTTCAAATCATAGACAGTAGGAAGAGTCAGTCTTCTTGTACTTAAGTCGGCATTGTGCCTTTTGTATTTAATTCCGATGCGATTCCTGTGTTTCATCGTCAATAAGAAGGTCCAAGGGATACAGTAAACCTGGAGTGAAGCATCGGAAACTATAACTAGTGTCACAGGAAGGGTTCAAAGCATAGACTGTAAGAAGAGTCAGTCATCTTGTACTTAATTCTGCATTGTGCCTTTTGTATTTAATTCCGATGCAATTTCTGTGTTTCATCGTCAATCAGAAGGTCCAAGGGATACAGTAATCCTGAAGTGAAGCATCGCAATCTATAACTAGTGTCACAGGAATGGTTCAAAACATAGTCAGTAAGAAGAGTCAGTCTTCTTGTACTTAAGTCGACATTGTGTCTATTCTATTTAATTCCGATGCAATTACTGTGTTTCATCGTCAATAAGAAGGTCCAAGGAATACAGTAAACCTGAAGAGAAGCATCGGAATTTATAACTAGTGTCACAGGAATGGTTCAAAACATAGTCAGTAAGAAGAGTCAGTCTTCTTGTACTTAAGTCTTCATTGTGCCTTTTCTATTTGATTCCGATGCAAGTCCTGTGTTTCATCGTCAATTAGAAGGTCCAAGGGATACAGTAAACCTGGAGTGTAGCATTGGAATCTATAACTAGTGTCCCAGGAATGGTTCAAAACATAGACAGTAAGAAGAGTCAGTCTTCTTGTACTTAAGTCGACATTGTGCCTTTTGTATTTCATTCCGATGCAATTTCTGTGTTTCATCGTCAATAAGAGGGTCAGAGGGATACAATAAACCTGAAGTGAAACATCGGAATCTATAACTAGTGTCACAGGAATGGTTCAAAACATAGTCAGTAAGAATAGTCAGTCTTCTTGTACTTAAGTCATCATTGTGCATTTTATATTTAATTCTGATGCAATTTCTGTGTATCATCGTTACTAAGAAGGTCCAAGGGAAACAGTAATCCCGGAGTGAAGTATCGGAATCTATAACTAGTGTCACAGGAATGGTTCAAATCATAGACAGTAAGAAGAATCAGACTTCTCTTCCTTAAGTCGGCATTGTGCCCTTTGTATTTAATTCCGATGCAATTTCTGTGATTCATCGTCAATAAGAAGGTCCAAGGGATACAGCAAACCTGGAGTGAAGCATCGGAGTCTATAACTAGTGTCACAGGACTGGTTCAAAAATTGACAGTAAGAAGGGTCAGTCTTCTTGTACTTAATTCGGCATTGTGCCTTTTGTATTTAATTCCGATGCCATTTCTGTGTTTCATCGTCAATAAGAAGGTCAGAGGGATACAGTAAACCTGAAGTGAAACATCGGAATCCATAACTAGTGCCACAGGAATGGTTCAAAACATAGTCAGTAAGAAGAGTCAGTCTTCTTGTACTTAAGTCGGCATTGTGCTTTTGTGTTTAATTCCGATGCAATTTCTGTGTTTCATCGTCAATAAGGAGGTCCAAGGGATACAGTAAACCTGAAGTAAACCATCGGAATGTACAACAAGTGTCACAGGAATGGTTCAAAGCATAGTCAGTAAGAAGAGTCAGTCTTCTTGTACTTAAGTTGGGATTGTGCCTTTCGTATGTAATACCGATGTAATTTCTGTGTTTCATCGTCAATAAAAAGGTCCAACGGATACAGTAAACCTGCCGTGAAGCATCGGAATCTATAACTAGTGTCACAGTAATGGTTCAAAACATAGACAGTAAGAAGAGTCAGACGTCTTGTACTTAAGTCGGCATTGTGCCTTTTGTATTTACTTCCGATGCAATTTCTGTGTTTCATCGGCAATAAGGTCAGAGGCATACAGTAAACCTGAAGTGAAGTATCGGCATCCAAAACTAGTGTCACAGGAATGGTTCAAATCATAGACAGTAGGAAGAGTCAGTCTTCTTGTACTTAAGTCGGCATTGTGCCTTTTGTATTTAATTCCAATGCAATTTCTGTGTTTCATCGTCAATAAGAAGGTGCAAGGGATACAGTAAACCTGAAGTGAAGCATCGGAATCTACAACTAGTGTCACAGGAATGATTCAAAACATAGACAGTAAGAAGAGTCGGTCTTCATGTACTTAAGTCGGCATTGTGCATTTTCTATTTAATTCCGATGCTATTTCTGTGTTGCATCGTCAATAAGAGGGTCAGAGGGATACAGTAAACCTGAAGTGAAGCATCGGAATCTATAACTTGTTTCACAGGAATGGTTCAAAGCATAGTCAGTAAGAAGAGTCAGTCTTCTTGTACTTAAGTTGGGATTGTGCTTTTCGTATGTAATTCCGATGCAATTTCTGTGTTTCATCGTCAATAAAAAGGTCCAACGGATACAGTAAACCTGCCGTGAAGCATCGGAATCTATAACTAGTGTCACAGTAATGGTTCAAAACATAGACAGTAAGAAGAGTCAGACGTCTTGTACTTAAGTCGGCATTGTGCCTTTTGTATTTACTTCCGATGCAATTTCTGTGTTTCATCGGCAATAAGGTCAGAGGCATACAGTAAACCTGAAGTGAAGCAACGGCATCCAAAACTAGTGCCACAGGAATGGTTCAAATCATAGACAGTAGAAAGAGTCAGTCTTCTTGTACTTAAGTCGGCATTGTGCCTTTTGTATTTAATTCCGATGCAATTTCTGTGTTTCATCGTCAATAAGAAGGTGCAAGGGATACAGTAAACCTGAAGTGAAGCATCGGAATCTACAACTAGTGTCACAGGAATGGTTCAAAACATAGACAGTAAGAAGAGTCGGTCTTCATGTACTTAAGTCGGCATTGTGCATTTTCTATTTAATTCCGATGCTATTTCTGTGTTTCATCGTCAATAAGAAGGTCAGAGGGATACAGTAAACCTCAAGTTAAGCATCGGAATCTATAACTTGTTTCACAGGAATGGTTCAAATCATAGTCAGTAAGAAGAGTCAGTCTTCTTGTACTTAAGTTGGCATTGTGACTTTCGTATGTAATTCCGATGCAATTTATGTGTTTCATCGTCAATAAGAAGGTCCAAGGGATGCAGTAAACCTGGCGTGAAGCATCGGAATCTATAACTAGTGTCACAGTAATGGTTCAAATCATAGACAGTAAGAAGAGTCAGACGTCTTTTACTTAAGTCGGCATTGTGCCTTTTGTATTTACTTCCGATGCAGTTTCTGAGTTTCATAGTCAATGACAAGGTCCAAGGGATACAGTAAACCTGAAGTGAAGCATCAGAATCTATAACTAGTGTCACTGGAAAGGTTCAAAACATAGTCAGTAAGGAGAGTCAGTCTTCTTGTACTTATGTCGGCATTGTGCCTTTTCTATTTATTTCCGATGCAATTTCTGTGTTTCATCGCCAATAAGAAGGTCCAAGGGATACAGTAAATCTGGAGTGAAGCATCGGAATCTATAACTAGAGTCACAGGAATGGCTCAAAACATAGTCAGTAAGAACAGTCAGTCTTCTTGTCCTTAAGTCGGCATTGTGCCTTTCGTATGTAATTCCGATGCAATTTCTGTGTTTCATCGTCAATAAAAAGGTCCAAGGGATACAGTAAACCTGGAGTGAAGCATCGGAAACTATAACTAGTGTCACAGGAATGGTTCAAAGCATAGACTGTAAGAAGAGTCAGTCATCTTGTACTTAATTCTGCATTGTGCCTTTTGTATTTAATTCCGATGCAATTTCTGTGTTTCATCGTCAATCAGAAGGTCCAAGGGATACAGTAATCCTGAAGTGAAGCATCGCAATCTATAACTAGTGTCACAGGAATGGTTCAAAACATAGTCAGTAAGAAGAGTCAGTCTTCTTGTACTTAAGTCGACATTGTGTCTATTCTATTTAATTCCGATGCAATTACTGTGTTTCATCGTCAATAAGAAGGTCCAAGGAATACAGTAAACCTGAAGAGAAGCATCGGAATTTATAACTAGTGTCACAGGAATGGTTCAAAACATAGTCAGTAAGAAGAGTCAGTCTTCTTGTACTTAAGTCTTCATTGTGCCTTTTCTATTTGATTCCGATGCAAGTCCTGTGTTTCATCGTCAATAAGAAGGTCCAAGGGATACAGTAAACCTGGAGTGTAGCATTGGAATCTATAACTAGTGTCCCAGGAATGGTTCAAAACATAGACAGTAAGAAGAGTCAGTCTTCTTGTACTTAAGTCGACATTGTGCCTTTTGTATTTCATTCCGATGCAATTTCTGGTTTTCATCGTCAATAAGAGGGTCAGAGAGATACAATAAACCTGAAGTGAAACATCGGAATCTATAACTAGTGTCACAGGAATGGTTCAAAACATAGTCAGTAAGAATAGTCAGTCTTCTTGTACTTAAGACATCATTGTGCATTTTATATTTAATTCTGATGCAATTTCTGTGTTTCATCGTTACTAAGAAGGTCCAAGGGAAACAGTAATCCTGGAGTGAAGTATCGGAATCTATAACTAGTGTCACAGGAATGGTTCAAATCATAGACAGTAAGAAGAATCAGACTTCTCTTCCTTAAGTCGGCATTGTGCCCTTTATATTTAATTCCGATGCAATTTCTGTGTTTCATCGTCAATAAGAAGGTCCAAGGGATACAGCAAACCTGGAGTGAAGCATCGGAGTCTATAACTAGTGTCACAGGACTGGTTCAAAAATTGACAGTAAGAAGGGTCAGTCTTCTTGTACTTAATTCGGCATTGTGCCTTTTGTATTTAATTCCGATGCCATTTCTGTGTTTCATCGTCAATAAGAAGGTCAGAGGGATACAGTAAACCTGAAGTGAAACATCGGAATCCATAACTAGTGCACAGGAATGGTTCAAAACATAGTCAGTAAGAAGAGTCAGTCTTCTTGTACTTAAGTCGGCATTGTGCTTTTGTGTTTAATTCCGATGCAATTTCTGTGTTTCATCGTCAATAAGGAGGTCCAAGGGATACAGTAAACCTGAAGTAAACCATCGGAATGTACAACAAGTGTCACAGGAATGGTTCAAAGCATAGTCAGTAAGAAGAGTCAGTCTTCTTGTACTTAAGTTGGGATTGTGCCTTTCGTATGTAATTCCGATGCAATTTCTGTGTT
The DNA here is from genome assembly GCF_021461385.2 of Schistocerca piceifrons. Taxonomy (NCBI): domain Eukaryota; kingdom Metazoa; phylum Arthropoda; class Insecta; order Orthoptera; family Acrididae; genus Schistocerca; species Schistocerca piceifrons. The sequence continues at coordinate 68,467 of NW_025727442.1, read as the reverse complement.
TCATCGTTAATAAAAAGGTCCAACGGATACAGTAAACCTGCCGTGAAGCATCGGAATCTATAACTAGTGTCACAGTAATGGTTCAGAACATAGACAGTAAGAAGAGTCAGACGTCTTGTACTTAAGTCGGCATTGTGCCTTTTGTATTTACTTCCGATGCAATTTCTGTGTTTCATCGGCAATAAGGTCAGAGGCATACAGTAAACCTGAAGTGAAGCATCGGCATCCAAAACTAGTGTCACAGGAATGGTTCAAATCATAGACAGTAGGAAGAGTCAGTCTTCTTGTACTTAAGTCGGCATTGTGCCTTTTGTATTTAATTCCAATGCAATTTCTGTGTTTCATCGTCAATAAGAAGGTGCAAGGGATACAGTAAACCTGAAGATAAGCATCGGAATCTACAACTAGTGTCACAGGAATGGTTCAAAACATAGACAGTAAGAAGAGTCGGTCTTCATGTACTTAAGTCGGCATTGTGCATTTTCTATTTAATTCCGATGCTATTTCTGTGTTTCATCGTCAATAAGAAGGTCAGAGGGATACAGTAAACCTGAAGTGAAGCATCGGAATCTATAACTTGTTTCACAGGAATGGTTCAAAGCATAGTCAGTAAGAAGAGTCAGTCTTCTTGTACTTAAGTTGGGATTGTGCCTTTCGTATGTAATTCCGATGCAATTTCTGTGTTTCATCGTCAATAAAAAGGTCCAACGGATACAGTAAACCTGCCGTGAAGCATCGGAATCTATAACTAGTGTCACGGTAATGGTTCAAAACATAGACAGTAAGAAGAGTCAGACGTCTTGTACTTAAGTCGGCATTGTGCCTTTTGTATTTACTTCCGATGCAATTTCTGTGTTTCATCGGCAATAAGGTCAGAGGCATACAGTAAACCTGAAGTGAAGCATCGGCATCCAAAACTAGTGCCACAGGAATGGTTCAAATCATAGACAGTAGGAAGAGTCAGTCTTCTTGTACTTAAGTCGGCATTGTGCCTTTTGTATTTAATTCCGATGCAATTTCTGTGTTTCATCATCAATAAGAAGGTGCAAGGGATACAGTAAACCTGAAGTGAAGCATCGGAATCTACAACTAGTGTCACAGGAATGGTTCAAAACATAGACAGTAAGAAGAGTCGGTCTTCATGTACTTAAGTCGGCATTGTGCATTTTCTATTTAATTCCGATGCTATTTCTGTGTTTCATCGTCAATAAGAAGGTCAGAGGGATACAGTAAACCTCAAGTGAAGCATCGGAATCTATAACTTGTTTCACAGGAATGGTTCAAATCATAGTCAGTAAGAAGAGTCAGTCTTCTTGTACTTAAGTTGGCATTGTGCCTTTCGTATGTAATTCCGATGCAATTTATGTGTTTCATCGTCAATAAGAAGGTCGAAGGGATGCAGTAAACCTGGCGTGAAGCATCGGAATCTATAACTAGTGTCACAGTAATGGTTCAAATCATAGACAGTAAGAAGAGTCAGACGTCTTTTACTTAAGTCGGCATTGTGCCTTTTGTATTTACTTCCGATGCAATTTCTGAGTTTCATAGTCAATGACAAGGTCCAAGGGATACAGTAAACCTGATGTGAAGCATCAGAATCTATAACTAGTGTAACTGGAAAGGTTCAAAACATAGTCAGTAAGGAGAGTCAGTCTTCTTGTACTTATGTCGGCATTGTGCCTTTTCTATTTATTTCCGATGCAATTTCTGTGTTTCATCGCCAATAAGAAGGTCCAAGGGATACAGTAAATCTGGAGTGAAGCATCGGAATCTATAACTAGAGTCACAGGAATGGTTCAAAACATAGTCAGTGAGAACAGTCAGTCTTCTTGTCCTTAAGTCGACATTGTGCCTTTTGTATTTACTTCCGATGCAATTTCTGTGTTTCATCGGCAATAAGGTCAGAGGCATACAGTAAACCTGAAGTGAAGCATCGGCATCCAAAACTAGTGTCACAGGAATGGTTCAAATCATAGACAGTAGGAAGAGTCAGTCTTCTTGTACTTAAGTCGGCATTGTGCCTTTTGTATTTAATTCCGATGCTATTTCTGTGTTTCATCGTCAATAAGAAGGTGCAAGGGATACAGTAAACCTGAAGTGAAGCATCGGAATCTACAACTAGTGTCACAGGAATGGTTCAAAACATAGACAGTAAGAAGAGTCGGTCTTCATGTACTGAAGTCGGCATTGTGCATTTTCTATTTAATTCCGATGCTATTTCTGTGTTTCATCGTCAATAAGAAGGTCAGAGGGATACAGTAAACCTGAAGTGAAGCATCGGAATCTATAACTTGTTTCACAGGAATGGTTCAAAGCATAGTCAGTACGAAGAGTCAGTCTTCTTGTACTTAAGTTGGGATTGTGCCTTTCGTATGTAATTCCGATGCAATTTCTGTGTTTCATCGTCAATAAAAAGGTCCAACGGATACAGTAAACCTGCTGTGAAGCATCGGAATCTATAACTAGTGTCACAGTAATGGTTCAAAACATAGACAGTAAGAAGAGTCAGACGCCTTGTACTTAAGTCGGCATTGTGCCTTTTGTATTTACTTCCGATGCAATTTCTGTGTTTCATCGGCAATAAGGTCAGAGGCACACAGTAAACCTGAAGTGAAGCATCGGCATCCAAAACTAGTGTCACAGGAATGGTTCAAATCATAGACAGTAGGAAGAGTCAGTCTTCATGTACTTAAGTCGGCATTGTGAATTTTGTATTTAATTCCGATGCAATTTCTGTGTTTCATCGTCAATAAGAAGGTGCAAGGGATACAGTAAACCTGAAGTGAAGCATCGGAATCTACAACTAGTGTCACAGGAATGGTTCAAATCATAGACAGTAAGAAGAATCAGACTTCTCTTCCTTAAGTCGGCATTGTGCCCTTTATATTTAATTCCGATGCAATTTCTGTGTTTCATCGTCAATAAGAAGGTCCAAGGGATACAGCAAACCTGGAGTGAAGCATCGGAGTCTATAACTAGTGTCACAGGACTGGGTCAAAAATTGACAGTAAGAAGGGTCAGTCTTCTTGTACTTAAATCGGCATTGTGCCTTTTGTATTTAATTCCGATGCCATTTCTGTGTTTCATCGTCAATAAGAAGGTCAGAGGGATACAGTAAACCTGAAGTGAAACATCGGAATCCATAACTAGTGTCACAGGAATGGTTCAAAACATAGTCAGTAGGAAGAGTCAGTCTTCTTGTACTTAAGTCGGCATTATGCTTTTGTATTTAATTCCGATGCAATTTCTGTGTTTCATCGTCAATAAGGAGGTCCAAGGGATACAGTAAACCTGAAGTAAACCATCGGAATGTACAACAAGTGTCACAGGAATGGTTCAAAGCATAGTCAGTAAGAAGAGTCAGTCTTCTTGTACTTAAGTTGGGATTGTGCCTTTCGTATGTAATTCCGATGCAATTTCTGTGTTTCATCGTCAATAAAAAGGTCCAACGGATACAGTAAACCTGCCGTAAAGCATCGGAATCTATAACTAGTGTCACAGTAATGGTTCAAAACATAGACAGTAAGAAGAGTCAGACGTCTTGTACTTAAGTCGGCATTGTGCCTTTTGTATTTACTTCCGATGCAATTTCTGTGTTTCATCGGCAATAAGGTCAGAGGCATACAGTAAACCTGAAGTGAAGCATCGGCATCCAAAACTAGTGTCACAGGAATGGTTCAAATCATAGACAGTAGGAAGAGTCAGTCTTCTTGTACTTAAGTCGGCATTGTGCCTTTTGTATTTAATTCCGATGCAATTTCTGTGTTTCATCGTCAATAAGAAGGTGCAAGGGATACAGTAAACCTGAAGTGAAGCATCGGAATCTACAACTAGTGTCACAGGAATGGTTCAAAACATAGACAGTAAGAAGAGTCGGTCTTCATGTACTTAAGTCGGCATTGTGCATTTTCTATTTAATTCCGATGCTATTTCTGTGTTTCATCGTCAATAAGAAGGTCAGAGGGATACAGTAAACCTGAAGTGAAGCATCGGAATCTATAACTTGTTTCACAGGAATGGTTCAAAGCATAGTCAGTAAGAAGAGTCAGTCTTCTTGTACTTAAGTTGGGATTGTGCCTTTCGTATGTAATTCCGATGCAATTTCTGTGTTTCATCGTCAATAAAAAGGTCCATCGGATACAGTAAACCTGCCGTGAAGCATCGGAATCTATAACTAGTGTCACAGTAATGGTTCAAAACATAGACAGTAAGAAGAGTCAGACGCCTTGTATTTAAGTCGGCATTGTGCCTTTTGTATTTACTTCCGATGCAATTTCTGTGTTTCATCGGCAATAAGGTCAGAGGCATACAGTAAACCTGAAGTGAAGCATCGGCATCCAAAACTAGTGTCACAGGAATGGTTCAAATCATAGACAGTAGGAAGAGTCAGTCTTCTTGTACTTAAGTCGGCATTGTGCCTTTTGTATTTAATTCCGATGCAATTTCTGTGTTTCATCGTCAATAAGAAGGTGCAAGGGATACAGTAAACCTGACGTGAAGCATCGGAATCTACAACTAGTGTCACAGGAATGGTTCAAAACATAGACAGTAAGAAGAGTCGGTCTTCATGTACTTAAGTCGGCATTGTGCATTTTCTATTTAATTCCGATGCAATTTCTGTGTTTCATCGTCAATAAGAAGGTCAGAGGGATACAGTAAACCTGAAGTGAGGCATCGGAATCTATAACTAGTGTCACAGTAATGGTTCAAATCATAGACAGTAAGAAGAGTCAGACGGCTTTTACTTAAGTCGGCATTGTGCCTTTGGATTTACTTCCGATGCAATTTCTGAGTTTCATAGTCAATGACAAGGTCCAAGGGATACAGTAAACCTGAAGTGAAGCATCAGAATCTATAACTAGTGTCACTGGAAAGGTTCAAAACATAGTCAGTAAGGAGAGTCAGTCTTCTTGTACTTATGTCGGCATTGTGCCTTTTCTATTTATTTCCGATGCAATTTCTGTGTTTCATCGCCAATAAGAAGGTCCAAGGGATACAGTAAATCTGGAGTGAAGCATCGGAATCTATAACTAGAGTCACAGGAATGGTTCAAAACATAGTCAGTAAGAACAGTCAGTCTTCTTGTCCTTAAGTCGGCATTGTGCCTTTTGTATTTAATTCCTATGCTATTTCTGTGTTTCATCGTCAATAAGAAGGTCCAAGGGATACAGAAAACCTGGAGTGAAGCATGGGAATCTATAACTAGTGTCACAGGAATGGATCAAAACATAGACAGTAAGAAGAGTTAGTCTTCTTGTACTTAAGTCGACATTGTGGCTATTCTATTTAATTCCGATGCAATTACTGTGTTTCATCGTCAATAAGAAGGTCAGAGGGATACAATAAACCTGAAGTGAAGCATCGGAATCTATAACTAGTGTAACAGGAATGGTTCAAAACATAGTCAGTAACAACAGTCAGTCTTCTTGTCCTTAAGTCGGCATTGTGCATTTTGTATTTAATTCCGATGCAATTTCTGTGATTTATCGTCAATAAGAAGGTCCAAGGTATACAGTAAACCTTAAATGAAGCATCGGAATCTATAACTAGTGTCACAGGAATGGTTCAAAAGATAGTCAGTAACAAGAGTCAGTCTTCTTGTACTTAAGTCGGCATTGTGCCATTTCTATTTAATTCCGATGCAATTTCTGTGTTTCATCGTCTATAAGAATTTCCAAGAGATACAGTAAACCTGGAGTGAAGCATCGGAATCTATAACTAGTGTGTCAGGAATGGTTCAAAACATAGTCAGTAAGAAGAGTCAGTCTTCTTTTACTTAAGTCGGCATTGTGAATTTTGTATTTAATTCCGATGCGATTCCTGTTTTTTATCGTCAATAAGAAGGTCCAAGGGATACATAAACCTGGAGTGAAGCATCGGAATCTATAACTTGTGTCACAGGAATGGTTCAAAGCATAGACAGTAAGAAGAGTCAGTCATCTTGTACTTAATTCTGCATTGTGCCTTTTGTATTTAATTCCGATGGAATTTCTGTGTTTCATCGTCAATCAGAAGGTCTAAGGGATACAGTAAACCTGAAGTGAAGCATCGGAATTTGTAACTAGTGTCACAGGAATGGTTCAAATCATAGTCAGTAAGAAGAGTCAGTCTTCTTGTACTTAAGTCGGCATTGTGCCTTTTGTATTCAATTCCGATGATATTTCTGTGTTTTATCGTCAATAAGAAGGACCAAGGGATACAGTAAACCTGGAGTGAAGCATCGGAATCTATAACTAGTGTCACAGGGTTGGCTCAAAACATAGACAGTAAGAAGAGTCAGTCTTCTTGTACATAAGTTGCCATTGTGCCTTTTCTATTTAATTCCGATGCAATTTCTGCGTTTCATCGTCAATACGAAGGTCAGAGGGATTCAGTAATCCTGAAGTGAAGCATCGGAATCTATAACTAGTGTCACAGGAATGGTTCAAAACATAGACAGTAGAAGAGTCAGTCTTCTTGTACTTAAGTCGGCATTGTGCCTTTTGTATTTAATTCCGATGCAATTTCTGTGTTCCATCGTCAATAAGAATGTCCAATGGAAACAGTAAACCTGAAGTGAAGCATCGGAATCTATTACTAGTGTCACAGGAATGATTCAAAACATAGTCAGTAAGAAGAGTCAGTCTTCTTGTGTTTAAGTCGGCATTGTGCCTTTTGTATTTAGTGCCGATGCAATTTCTGTGTTTCATCGGCAATAAGGGCAGAGGGATACAGTAAACCTGAAGTGAAGCATCGGAATCTATAACTTGTTTCACAGGAATGGTTCAAAGCATAGTAAGTAAGAAGAGTCAGTCTTCTTGTACTTAAGTTGGCATTGTGCCTTTCGTATGTAATTCCGATGCAATTTCTGTGTTTCATCGTCAATAAGAAGCTCCAAGGGATACAGTAAACCTGGCGTGAAGCATCGGAATCCATAACTAGTGTCACAGTAATGGTTAAAATCATAGACAGTAAGAAGAGTCAGACGTCTTTTACTTAAGTCGGCATTGAGCCTTTTGTATTTACTTCCGATGCAATTTCTGTGTTTCATAGTCAATGACAAGGTCCACGGGATACAGTAAACCTGAAGTGAAGCATCGAAACCTATAACTAGAAGCACTGGAAAGGTTCAAAGTATAGACAGTAAGAAGAGTCAGTCTTCTTGTACTTAAGTCGGCATTGTGAATTTTGTATATAATTCCGATGCAATTTCTGTGATTCATCGTAAATAAGAAGGACGAAGGGATACAGTAAACCTGAAGTGAAGCATCGGACTCTATAACTAGTGTCACAGAAATGGTTCAAAACATAGACAGTAGAAGAGTCAGTCTTCCTGTACTTAAGTCGACATTGTGCCTTTTGTATTTAATTCCGATGCAATTTCTGTGTTTCATCGTCAATAAGAATGTCCAAGGGAAACAGAAATCCTGAAGTGAAGCATCAGAACCTATTACTAGTGTCACAGGAATGGTTCAAAACATAGTCAGTAAGAAGAGTCAGTCATCTTGTCCTTCAGTCGGCAGTGTGCCTTTTGTATTTCATTCCGATGCAATTTCTGTGTTTCATCGGCAATAAGGTCAGAGGGATACAGTAAACCTGAAGTGAAGCATCGGAATCCAAAACTAGTGTCACAGGAATGGTTCAAATCATAGACAGTAGGAATTGTCAGTCCTCTTGTATTTAAGTCGGCATTGTGCCTTTTGTATTTAATTCCGATGCAATTTCTGTGTTTCATCGTCAATACGAAAGGTCCAAGGTATACAGTATACCTGAAGTGAAGCATCGGAATCTATAACTAGTGTCACAGGAATGGTTCAAATCATAGACAGTAGTAAGAGTCAGTCTTCTTGTAGTTAAGTCGACATTGTGTCTTTTCTATTTAATTCGGATGCAATTACTGTGTTTCATCGTCAATAAGAAGGTCAGAGGGATACAATAAACCTGAAGTGAAGCATCAGAATCTATAACTAGTGTCACAGGAATGGTTCAAACATAGTCAGTAAGAAAAGTCAGTCTTCTTGTCCTTAAGTCGGGATTGTGCCTTTTGTATTTAATTCCGATGCAATTTCTGTGTTTCATCGTCAATAAGAAGGTCCAAGGGATACAGTAAACCTGGAGTGTAGCATCGGAATCTATAACTAGTGTCACAGGAATGGTTCAAAATCATAGACAGTAAGAAGAGTCAGTCTTCGTGTACTTAAGTCGGCATTTTGCCTTTCGTATGTAATTCCGATGCAATTTCTGTGTTTCATCGTCAATAAGAAGGTCCAAGGGATGCAGTAAACCTGGCGTGAAGCATCGGAATCTATAACTAGTGTCACAGTAATGGTTCAAATCATAGACAGTAAGAAGAGTCAGACGTCTTTTACTTAAGTCGGCATTGTGCCTTTTGTATTTACTTCCGATGCAATTTCTGAGTTTCATAGTCAATGACAAGGTCCAAGGCATACAGTAAACCTGAAGAGAAGCATCGGAATCTATAACTAGTGTCACTGGAAAGGTTCAAAATATAGACAGTAAGAAGAATCAGTCTTCATGTACTTAAGTCGGCAATTGTGCCTTTTCTATTTAATTCCGATGCAATTTCTGTGTTTCTTCGTCAATAAGTATGTCCAATGGAAACAGAAATCCTGAAGTGAAGCATCGGAACCTATTACTAGTGTCACAGGAATGGTTCAAAACATAGTCAGTAAGAAGACTCAGTCTTCTTGTCCTTCAGTCGGCATTGTGCCTTTTGTTTTTCATTCCGATGCAATTTCTGTGTTTCATCGGCAATAAGGTCAGAGGCATACAGTAAACCTGAAGAGAAGCATCGGAATCCAAAACTAGTGTCACAGGAATGGTTCAAATCATAGACAGTAGGATGAGTCAGTCTCCTTGTACTTAAGTCGGCATTGTGCCTTTTGTATTTAATTCCGATGCAATTTCTGTGTTTCATCGTCAATACGAAAGGTCCAAGGTATACAGTATACCTGAAGTGAAGCATCGGAATCTATAACTAGTGTCACAGGAATGGTTCAAAACATAGTCAGTAAGGAGAGTCAGTCTTCTTGTACTTAAGTCGGCATTGTGCTTTTTCTATTTATTTCCGATGCAATTTCTGTGTTTCATCGCCAATAAGAAGGTCCAAGGGATACAGTAAATCTGGAGTGAAGCATCGGAATCTATAACTAGTGACACAGGAATGGATCAAAACATAGACAGTAAGAAGAGTCAGTCTTCTACTACTTAAGTCGACATTGTGTCTATTCTATTTAATTCCGATGCAATTACTGTGTTTCATCGTCAATAAGAAGGTCAGAGGGATACAATAAACCTGAAGTGAAGCATCGGAATCTATACACTAGTGTCACAGGAATGGTTCAAACATAGTCAGTAAGAACAGTCAGTCTTCTTGTCCTTACGTCGGCATTGTGCCTTTTGTATTTAATTCCTATGCTATTTCTGTGTTTCATCGTCAATAAGAAGGTCCAAGGGATACAGAAAACCTTAAATAAAGCATCGGAATCTATAACTAGTGTCACAGGAATGGTTCAAACATAGTCAGTAGCAAGAGTCAGTCTTCTTGTACTTAAGTCGGCATTGTGCCATTTCTATTTAATTCCGATGCAATTTCTGTGTTTCATCGTCTATAAGAATTTCCAAGAGATACAGTAAAACCTGGAGTGAAGCATCGGAATCTATAACTAGTGTCTCAGGAATGGTTCAAAACATAGTCAGTAAGAAGAGTCAGTCTTCTTGTACTTAAGTCGACATTGTGCCTATTCAATTTAATTCCGATGCAATTTCTGTGTTTCATCGTCAATAAGAGGGTCAGAGGGATACAATGAACCTGGAGTGTAGCATCGGAATCTATAACTAGTGTCACAGGAATGGTTCAAATCTTAGACAGTAAGAAGAGACAGTCCTCGTGTACTTAAGTCGGCATTTTGCCTTTTGTATTTAATTCCGATGCAATTTCCGTGTTTCATCGTCAATACGAATGTCAGAGGGATACAGTAATCCTGACGTGAAGCATCGGAATCTATAACTAGTGTCACAGGAATGGTTCAAAACATGGGCAGTAGAAGAGTCAGTCTTCTTGTCTTTAAGTCGGCATTGTGCCTTTTGTATTTAGTTCCGATGCAATTTCTGTGTTTCATCGGCATAAGGTCAGAGGGATACAGTAAACCTGAAGTGAAGCATCGGAATCCAGAACTAGTGTCACAGGAATGGTTCAAATCATAGGACAGTAGGAAGAGTCAGTCTTCTTGTACTTAAGTCGGCATTGTGCCTTTTGTATTTAATTCCGATGCAATTTCTGTGTTTCATCATCGTCCATAAGAAGCTCCAAGGGATACAGTAAACCTTTCGTGAAGCATCGGAATCTATAACTAGTGTCACAGTAATGGTTCAAAACATAGACAGTAAGAAGAGACAGACGTCTTTTACTTAAGTCGGCATTGTGCCTTTTTTATTTACTTCCGATGCAATTTCTGTGTTTCATCGTCAACAAGAAGGACAGAGGGATACAATAAACCTGAAGTGAAGCATCGGAATCTATAACTAGTGTCACCGGAATGGTTCAAAACATAGTCAGTAAGGACAGTCAGTCTTCATGTCCTTAAGTCGGCATTGTGCCTTTTGTATTTAATTCCGATGCAATTTCTTAGTTTCATCCTCAATACGAAAGGTGCAAGGTATACAGTATACCTAAAGTGAAGCATCGGAATCTACAACTAGTGTCACAGGAATGGTTCAAAACATAGTCAGTAAGGAGAGTCAGTCTTCTTGTACTTAAGTCGGCATTGTGCTTTTTCTATTTATTTCCGATGCAATTTCTGTGTTTCATCGCCAATAAGAAGGTCCAAGGGATACAGTAAATCTGGAATGAAGCATCGGAATCTATAACTAGTGACACAGGAATGGATCAAAACATAGACAGTAAGAAGAGTCAGTCTTCTACTACTTAAGTCGACATTGTGTCTATTCTATTTAATTCCGATGCAATTACTGTGTTTCATCGTCAATAAGAAGGTCAGAGGGATACAATAAACCTGAAGTGAAGAATCGGAATCTATAACTAGTGTAACAGGAATGGTTCAAAACATAGTCAGTAACAACAGTCAGTCTTCTTGTCCTTAAGTCGGCATTGTGCATTTTGTATTTAATTCCGTTGCAATTTCTGTGATTCATCGTCAATAAGAAGGTCCAAGGTATACAGTAAACCTTAAATGAAGCATCGGAATCTATAACTAGTGTCACAGGAATGGTTCAAAACATAGTCAGTAGCAAGAGTTAGTCTTCTTGTACTTCAGTCGGCATTGTGCCATTTCTATTTAATTCCGATGCAATTTCTGTGTTTCATCGTCTATAAGAATTTCCAAGAGATACAGTAAACCTGGAGTGAAGCATCGGAATCTATAACTAGTGTCTCAGGAATGGTTCAAAACATAGTCAGTAAGAAGAGTCAGTCTTCTTGTACTTAAGTTGGGATTGTGCCTTTCGAATGTAATTCCGATGCAATTTCTGTGTTTCATCGTCAATAAAAAGGTCCAACGGATACAGTAAACCTGCCGTGAAGCATCGGAATCTATAACTAGTGTCACAGTTATGGTTCAAAACATAGACAGTAAGAAGAGACAGACGTCTTGTACTTAAGTCGGCATTGTGCCTTTTGTATTTACTTCCGATGCAATTTCTGTGTTTCATCGGCAATAAGGTCAGAGGCATACAGTAAACCTGAAGTGAAGCATCGGCATCCAAAACTAGTGTCACAGGAATGGTTCAAATCATAGACAGTAGGAAGAGTCAGTCTTCTTGTACTTAAGTCGGCATTGTGCCTTTTGTATTTAATTCCGATGCAATTTCTGTGTTTCATCGTCAATAAGAAGGTGCAAGGGATACAGTAAACCTGAAGTGAAGCATCGGAATCTACAACTAGTGTCACAGGAATGGTTCAAAACATAGACAGTAAGAAGAGTCGGTCTTCATGTACTTAAGTCGGCATTGTGCATTTTCTATTTAATTCCGATGCTATTTCTGTGTTTCATCGTCAATAAGAAGGTCAGAGGGATACAGTAAACCTGAAGTGAAGCATCGGAATCTATAACTTGTTTCACAGGAATGGTTCAAAGCATAGTCAGTAAGAAGAGTCAGTCTTCTTGTACTTAAGTTGGGATTGTGCCTTTCGTATGTAATTCCGATGCAATTTCTGTGTTTCATCGTCAATAAAAAGGTCCAACGGATACAGTAAACCTGCCGTGAAGCATCGGAATCTATAACTAGTGTCACAGTAATGGTTCAAAACATAGACAGTAAGAAGAGTCAGACGTCTTGTACTTAAGTCGGCATTGTGCCTTTTGTATTTACTTCCGATGCAATTTCTGTCTTTCATCGGCAATAAGGTCAGAGGCATACAGTAAACCTGAAGTGAAGCATCGGCAACCAAAACTAGTGTCACAGGAATGGTTCAAATCATAGACAGTAGGAAGAGTCAGTCTTCTTGTACTTAAGTCGGCATTGTGCCTTTTGTATTTAATTCCGATGCAATTTCTGTGTTTCATCGTCAATAAGAAGGTGCAAGGGATACAGTAAACCTGAAGTGAAGCATCGGAATCTACAACTAGTGTCACAGGAATGGTTCAAAACATAGACAGTAAGAAGAGTCGGTCTTCATGTACTTAAGTCGGCATTGTGCATTTTCTATTTAATTCCGATGCTATTTCTGTGTTTCATCGTCAATAAGAAGGTCAGAGGGATACAGTAAACCTGAAGTGAAGCATCGGAATCTATAACTTGTTTCACAGGAATGGTTCAAAGCATAGTCAGTAAGAAGAGTCAGTCTTCTTGTACTTAAGTTGGCATTGTGCCTTTCGTATGTAATTCCGATGCAATTTCTGTGTTTCATCGTCAATAAAAAGGTCCAACGGATACAGTAAACCTGCCGTGAAGCATCGGAATCTATAACTAGTGTCACAGTAATGGTTCAAAACATAGACAGTAAGAAGAGTCAGACGTCTTGTACTTAAGTCGGCATTGTGCCTTTTGTATTTACTTCCGATGCAATTTCTGTGTTTCATCGGCAATAAGGTCAGAGGCATACAGTAAACCTGAAGTGAAGCTTCGGCATCCAAAACTAGTGTCACAGGAATGGTTCAAATCATAGACAGTAGGAAGAGTCAGTCTTCTTGTACTTAAGTCGGCATTCTGCCTTTTGTATTTAATTCCGATGCAATTTCTGTGTTTCATCGTCAATAAGAAGGTGCAAGGGATACAGTAAACCTGAAGTGAAGCATCGGAATCTACAACTACTGTCACAGGAATGGTTCAAAACATAGACAGTATGAAGAGTCGGTCTTCATGTACTTAAGTCGGCATTGTGCATTTTGTATTTAATTCCGATGCTATTTCTGTGTTTCATCGTCAATAAGAAGGTCAGAGGGATACAGTAAACCTCAAGTGAAGCATCGGAATCTGTAACTTGTTTCACAGGAATGGTTCAAATCATAGTCAGTAAGAAGAGTCAGTCTTCTTGTACTTAAGTTGGCATTGTGCCTTTCGTATGTAATTCCGATGCAATTTATGTGTTTCATCGTCAATAAGAAGGTCCAAGGGATGCAGTAAACCTGGCGTGAAGCATCGGAATCTATAACTAGTGTCACAGTAATGGTTCAAATCATAGACAGTAAGAAGAGTCAGACGTCTTTTACTTAAGTCGGCATTGTGCCTTTTGTATTTACTTCCGATGCAATTTCCGCGTTTCATCGGCAATAAGGTCAGAGGCACACAGTAAACCTGAAGTGAAGCATCGGCATCCAAAACTAGTGTCACAGGAATGGTTCAAATCATAGACAGTAGGAAGAGTCAGTCTTCTTGTACTTAAGTCGGCATTGTGCCTTTTGTATTTAATTCCGATGCAATTTCTGTGTTTCATCGTCAATAAGAAGGTCAGAGGGATACAGTAAACCTGAAGTGAAACATCGGAATCCATAACTAGTGCCACAGGAATGGTTCAAATCATAGTCAGTAAGAAGAGTCAGTCTTCTTGTACTTAAATCGGCATTGTGCTTTTGTATTTAATTCCGATGCAATTTCTGTGTTTCATCGTCAATAAGGAGGTCCAAGGGATACAGTAAACCTGAAGTAAACCATCGGAATGTACAACAAGTGTCACAGGAATGGTTCAAAGCATAGTCAGTAAGAAGAGTCAGTCTTCTTGTACTTAAGTTGGGATTGTGCCTTTCGTATGTAATTCCGATGCAATTTCTGTGTTTCATCGTCAATAAAAAGGTCCAACGGATACAGTAAACCTGCCGTGAAGCATCGGAATCTATAACTAGTGTCACAGTAATGGTTCAAAACATAGACAGTAAGAAGAGTCAGACGTCTTGTACTTAAGTCGGCATTGTGCCTTTTGTATTTACTTCCGATGCAATTTCTGTGTTTCATCGGCAATAAGGTCAGAGGCATACAGTAAACCTGAAGTGAAGCATCGGCATCCAAAACTAGTGTCACAGGAATGGTTCAAATCATAGACAGTAGGAAGAGTCAGTCTTCTTGTACTTAAGTCGGCATTGTGCCTTTTGTATTTAATTCCGATGCAATTTCTGTGTTTCATCGTCAATAAGAAGGTGCAAGGGATACAGTAAACCTGAAGTGAAGCATCGGAATCTACAACTAGTGTCACAGGAATGGTTCAAAACATAGACACTAAGAAGAGTCGGTTTTCATGTACTTAAGTCGGCATTGTGCATTTTCTATTTAATTCCGATGCTATTTCTGTGTTTCATCGTCAATAAGAAGGTCAGAGGGATACAGTAAACCTGAAGTGAAGCATCGGAATCTATAACTTGTTTCACAGGAATGGTTCAAAGCATAGTCAGTAAGAAGAGTCAGTCTTCTTGTACTTAAGTTGGGATTGTGCCTTTCGTATGTAATTCCGATGCAATTTCTGTGTTTCATCGTCAATAAAAAGGTCCATCGGATACAGTAAACCTGCCGTGAAGCATCGGAATCTATAACTAGTGTCACAGTAATGGTTCAAAACATAGACCGTAAGAAGAGTCAGACGTCTTGTACTTAAGTCGGCATTGTGCCTTTTGTATTTACTTCCGATGCAATTTCTGTGTTTCATCGGCAATAAGGTCAGAGGCATACAGTAAACCTGAAGTGAAGCATCGGCATCCAAAACTAGTGTCACAGGAATGGTTCAAATCATAGACAGTAGGAAGAGTCTGTCTTCTTGTACTTAAGTCGGCATTGTGCCTTTTGTATTTAATTCCGATGCAATTTCTGTGTTTCATCGTCAATAAGAAGGTGCAAGGGATACAGTAAACCTGAAGTGAAGCATCGGAATCTACAACTACTGTCACAGGAATGGTTCAAAACATAGACAGTAAGAAGAGTCGGTCTTCATGTACTTAAGTCGGCATTGTGCATTTTCTATTTAATTCCGATGCTATTTCTGTGTTTCATCGTCAATAAGAAGGTCAGAGGGATACAGTAAACCTGAAGTGAAGCATCGGAATCTATAACTTGTTTCACAGGAATGGTTCAAAGCATAGTCAGTAAGAAGAGTCAGTCTTCTTGTACTTAAGTTGGCATTGTGCCTTTCGTATGTAATTCCGATGCAATTTATGTGTTTCATCGTCAATAAGAAGGTCCAAGGGATGCAGTAAACCTGGCGTGAAGCATCGGAATCTATAACTAGTGTCACAGTAATGGTTCAAATCATAGACAGTAAGAAGAGTCAGACGTCTTTTACTTAAGTCGGCATTGTGCCTTTTGTATTTACTTCCGATGCAATTTCTGAGTTTCATAGTCAATGACAAGGTCCAAGGGATACAGTAAACCTGAAGTGAAGCATCAGAATCTATAACTAGTGTCACTGGAAAGGTTCAAAACATAGTCAGTAAGGAGAGTCAGTCTTCTTGTACTTATGTCGGCATTGTGCCTTTTCTATTTATTTCCGATGCAATTTCTGTGTTTCATCGCCAATAAGAAGGTCCAAGGGATACAGTAAATCTGGAGTGAAGCATCGGAATCTATAACTAGAGTCACAGGAATGGTTCAAAACATAGTCAGTAAGAACAGTCGGCATTGTGCCTTTTGTATTTAATTCCTATGCTATTTCTGTGTTTCATCGTCAATAAGAAGGTCCAAGGGATACAGAAAACTTGGAGTGAAGCATTGGAATCTATAACTAGTGTCACAGGAATGGATCAAAACATAGACAGTAAGAAGAGTCAGTCTTCTTGTACTTAAGTCGACATTGTGTCTATTCTATTTAATCCGATGCAATTACTGTGTTCCATCGTCAATAAGAAGGTCAGAGGGATACAAGAAACCTGAAGTGAAGCATCGGAATCTATAACTAGTGTAACAGGAATGGTTCAAAACATAGTCAGTAACAACAGTCAGTCTTCTTGTCCTTAAGTCGGCATTGTGCATTTTGTATTTAATTCCGATGCAATTTCAGTGATTCATCGTCAATAAGAAGGTCCAAGGTATACAGTAAACCTTAAATGAAGCATCGGAATCTATAACTAGTGTCACAGGAATGGTTCAAAAGATAGTCAGTAACAAGAGTCAGTCTTCTTGTACTTAAGTCGGCATTGTGCCATTTCTATTTTATTCCGATGCAATTTCTGTGTTTCATCGTCTATAAGAATTTCCAAGAGATACAGTAAACCTGGAGTGAAGCATCGGAATCTATAACTAGTGGCACAGGAATGGTTCAAACGTAGATAGTAAGAAGAGTCAGTCTTCATGTACCTAAGTCGGCATTGTGCCTTTTGTATATAATTCCGATGCAATTTCTGTGTTTCATCGTCAATATGAAGGTCAGAGGTATACAGTAAACCGGAAGTGAAGCATCGGAATCTATAACTAGTGTCACAGGAATGGTTCAAAACATAGTCAGTAAGAAGAGTCAGTATTCTTGTCCTTAAGTCGGCATTGTGATGTAGTATTTAATTCCGATTCAATTTCTGTGTTTCATCGTCAATAAGAAGGTCCAAAGGATACAGTAAACCTGGAGTGAAGCATCGGAATCTATAATTGGTGTCACAGGAATGGTTCAAAACATAGACAGTAGGAAGGGTTAGTCTTCTTGTACTTAAGTCGGCATTTAGCCTTTTGTATTTACTTCCGATGCAATTTCTGTGTTTCATCGTCAATAAGAAATTCCAAGGTTTACAGTAAACCTGAGGTGAAGCATCGGAATCTATAACTTGTGTCACAGGAATGGTTCAAAACATAGTCAGTAAGAAGAGTCAGTCTTCTTGTACTTAAGTCGGCATTGTGAATTTTGTATTTAATTCCGATGCGATTCCTGTTTTTTATCGTCAATAAGAAGGACCAAGGGATACATAAACCTGGAGTGAAGCATCGGAATCTATAACTTGTGTCACAGGAATGGTTCAAAGCATAGACAGTAAGAAGAGTCAGTCATCTTGTACTTAATTCTGCATTGTGCCTTCTGTATTTAATTCCGATGCAATTTCTGTGTTTCATCGTCAATCAGAAGGTCTAAGGGATACAGTAAACCTGAAGTGAAGCATCGGAATTTGTAACTAGTGTCACAGGAATGGTTCAAATCATAGTCAGTAAGAAGAGTCAGTCTTCTTGTACTTAAGTCGGCATTGTGCCTTTTGTATTTAATTCCGATGATATTTCTGTGTTTTATCGTCAATAAGAAGGACCAAGGGATACAGTAAACCTGGAGTGAAGCATCGGAATCTATAACTAGTGTCACAGGGATGGCTCAAAACATAGACAGTAAGAAGAGTCAGTCTTCTTGTACATAAGTTGGCATTGTGCCTTTTGTATTTAATTCCGATGCAATTTCTGCGTTTCATCGTCAATACGAAGGTCAGAGGGATTCAGTAATCCTGAAGTGAAGCATCGGAATCTATAACTAGTGTCACAGGAATGGTTCAAAACATACACAGTAGAAGAGTCAGTCTTCTTGTACTTAAGTCGGCATTGTGCCTTTTGTATTTAATTCTGATGCAATTTCTGTGTTCCATCGTCAATAAGAATGTCCAAGGGAAACAGTAAACCTGAAGTGAAGCATCGGAATCTATTACTAGTGTCACAGGAATGATTCAAAACATAGTCAGTAAGAAGAGTCAGTCTTCTTGTCTTTAAGTCGGCATTGTGCCTTTTTGTATTTAGTTCCGATGCAATTTCTGTGTTTCATCGGCAATAAGGTCAGAGGGATACAGTAAACCTGAAGTGAAGCATCGGAATCTATAACTTGTTTCACAGGAATGGTTCAAAGCATAGTAAGTAAGAAGAGTCAGTCTTCTTGTACTTGAGTTGGCATTGTGCCTTTCGTATGTAATTCCGATGCAATTTCTGTGTTTCATCGTCAATAAGAAGCTCCAAGGGATACAGTAAACCTGGCGTGAAGCATCGGAATCCATAACTAGTGTCACAGTAATGGTTCAAATCATAGACAGTAAGAAGAGACAGACGTCTTTTACTTAAGTCGGCATTGTGCCTTTTGTATTTACTTCCGATGCAATTTCTGTGTTTCATAGTCGATGACAAGGTCCACGGGATACAGTAAACCTGAAGTGAAGCATCGAAACCTATAACTAGAAGCACTGGAAAGGTTCAAAATATAGACAGTAAGAAGAGTCAGTCTTCTTGTACTTAAGTCGGCATTGTGAATTTTGTATATAATTCCGATGCAATTTCTGTGATTCATCGTAAATAAGAAGGACGAAGGGATACAGTAAACCTGAAGTGAAGCATCGGACTCTATAACTAGTGTCACAGAAATGGTTCAAAACATAGACAGTAGAAGAGTCAGTCTTCCTGTACTTAAGTCGGCATTGTGCCTTTTGTATTTAATTCCGATGCAATTTCTGTGTTTCATCGTCAATAAGAATGTCCAAGGGAAACAGAAATCCTGAAGTGAAGCATCGGAACCTATTACTAGTGTCACAGGAATGGTTCAAAACATAGTCAGTAAGAAGAGTCAGTCATCTTGTCCTTCAGTCGGCATTGTGCCTTTTGTATTTCATTCCGATGCAATTTCTGTGTTTCATCGGCAATAAGGTCAGAGGGATACAGTAAACCTGAAGTGAAGCATCGGAATCTACAACTACTGTCACAGGAATGGTTCAAAACATAGACAGTAAGAAGAGTCGGTCTTCATGTACTTAAGTCGGCATTGTGCATTTTGTATTTAATTCCGATGCTATTTCTGTGTTTCATCGTCAATAAGAAGGTCAGAGGGATACAGTAAACCTCAAGTGAAGCATCGGAATCTATAACTTGTTTCACAGGAATGGTTCAAATCATAGTCAGTAAGAAGAGTCAGTCTTCTTGTACTTAAGTTGGCATTGTGCCTTTCGTATGTAATTCCGATGCAATTTATGTGTTTCATCGTCAATAAGAAGGTCCGAGGGATGCAGTAAACCTGGCGTGAAGCATCGGAATCTATAACTAGTGTCACAGTAATGGTTCAAATCATAGACAGTAAGAAGAGTCAGACGTCTTTTACTTAAGTCGGCATTGTGCCTTTTGTATTTACTTCCGATGCAATTTCTGCGTTTCATCGGCAATAAGGTCAGAGGCACACAGTAAACCTGAAGTGAAGCATCGGCATCCAAAACTAGTGTCACAGGAATGGTTCAAATCATAGACAGTAGGAAGAGTCAGTCTTCTTGTACTTAAGTCGGCATTGTGCCTTTTGTATTTAATTCCGATGCAATTTCTGTGTTTCATCGTCAATAAGAAGGTGCAAGGGATACAGTAAACCTGAAGTGAAGCATCGGAATCTACAACTAGTGTCACAGGAATGGTTCAAATCATAGACAGTAAGAAGAATCAGACTTCTCTTCCTTAAGTCGGCATTGTGCCCTTTATATTTAATTCCGATGCAATTTCTGTGTTTCATCGTCAATAAGAAGGTCCAAGGGATACAGCAAACCTGGAGTGAAGCATCGGAGTCTATAACTAGTGTCGCAGGACTGGTTCAAAAATTGACAGTAAGAAGGGTCAGTCTTCTTGTACTTAATTCGGCATTGTGCCTTTTGTATTTAATTCCGATGCCATTTCTGTGTTTCATCGTCAATAAGAAGGTCAGAGGGATACAGTAAACCTGAAGTGAAACATCGGAATCCATAACTAGTGCCACAGGAATGGTTCAAAACATAGTCAGTAAGAAGAGTCAGTCTTCTTGTACTTAAGTCGGCATTGTGCTTTTGTATTTAATTCCGATGCAATTTCTGTGTTTCATCGTCAATAAGGAGGTCCAAGGGATACAGTAAACCTGAAGTAAACCATCGGAATGTACAACAAGTGTCACAGGAATGGTTCAAAGCATAGTCAGTAAGAAGAGTCAGTCTTCTTGTACTTAAGTTGGGATTGTGCCTTTCGTATGTAATTCCGATGCAATTTCTGTGTTTCATCGTCAATAAAAAGGTCCAACGGATACAGTAAACCTGCCGTGAAGCATCGGAATCTATAACTAGTGTCACAGTAATGGTTCAAAACATAGACAGTAAGAAGAGTCAGACGTCTTGTACTTAAGTCGGCATTGTGCCTTTTGTATTTACTTCCGATGCAATTTCTGTGTTTCATCGGCAATAAGGTCAGAGGCATACAGTAAACCTGAAGTGAAGCATCGGCATCCAAAACTAGTGTCACAGGAATGGTTCAAATCATAGACAGTAGGAAGAGTCAGTCTTCTTGTACTTAAGTCGGCATTGTGCCTTTTGTATTTAATTCCGATGCAATTTCTGTGTTTCATCGTCAATAAGAAGGTGCAAGGGATACAGTAAACCTGAAGTGAAGCATCGGAATCTACAACTAGTGTCACAGGAATGGTTCAAAACATAGACACTAAGAAGAGTCGGTTTTCATGTACTTAAGTCGGCATTGTGCATTTTCTATTTAATTCCGATGCTATTTCTGTGTTTCATCGTCAATAAGAAGGTCAGAGGGATACAGTAAACCTGAAGTGAAGCATCGGAATCTATAACTTGTTTCACAGGAATGGTTCAAAGCATAGTCAGTAAGAAGAGTCAGTCTTCTTGTACTTAAGTTGGGATTGTGCCTTTCGTATGTAATTCCGATGCAATTTCTGTGTTTCATCGTCAATAAAAAGGTCCATCGGATACAGTAAACCTGCCGTGAAGCATCGGAATCTATAACTAGTGTCACAGTAATGGTTCAAAACATAGACCGTAAGAAGAGTCAGACGTCTTGTACTTAAGTCGGCATTGTGCCTTTTGTATTTACTTCCGATGCAATTTCTGTGTTTCATCGGCAATAAGGTCAGAGGCATACAGTAAACCTGAAGTGAAGCATCGGCATCCAAAACTAGTGTCACAGGAATGGTTCAAATCATAGACAGTAGGAAGAGTCTGTCTTCTTGTACTTAAGTCGGCATTGTGCCTTTTGTATTTAATTCCGATGCAATTTCTGTGTTTCATCGTCAATAAGAAGGTGCAAGGGATACAGTAAACCTGAAGTGAAGCATCGGAATCTACAACTACTGTCACAGGAATGGTTCAAAACATAGACAGTAAGAAGAGTCGGTCTTCATGTACTTAAGTCGGCATTGTGCATTTTCTATTTAATTCCGATGCTATTTCTGTGTTTCATCGTCAATAAGAAGGTCAGAGGGATACAGTAAACCTGAAGTGAAGCATCGGAATCTATAACTTGTTTCACAGGAATGGTTCAAAGCATAGTCAGTAAGAAGAGTCAGTCTTCTTGTACTTAAGTTGGCATTGTGCCTTTCGTATGTAATTCCGATGCAATTTATGTGTTTCATCGTCAATAAGAAGGTCCAAGGGATGCAGTAAACCTGGCGTGAAGCATCGGAATCTATAACTAGTGTCACAGTAATGGTTCAAATCATAGACAGTAAGAAGAGTCAGACGTCTTTTACTTAAGTCGGCATTGTGCCTTTTGTATTTACTTCCGATGCAATTTCTGAGTTTCATAGTCAATGACAAGGTCCAAGGGATACAGTAAACCTGAAGTGAAGCATCAGAATCTATAACTAGTGTCACTGGAAAGGTTCAAAACATAGTCAGTAAGGAGAGTCAGTCTTCTTGTACTTATGTCGGCATTGTGCCTTTTCTATTTATTTCCGATGCAATTTCTGTGTTTCATCGCCAATAAGAAGGTCCAAGGGATACAGTAAATCTGGAGTGAAGCATCGGAATCTATAACTAGAGTCACAGGTATGGTTCAAAACATAGTCAGTAAGAACAGTCGGCATTGTGCCTTTTGTATTTAATTCCTATGCTATTTCTGTGTTTCATCGTCAATAAGAAGGTCCAAGGGATACAGAAAACTTGGAGTGAAGCATTGGAATCTATAACTAGTGTCACAGGAATGGATCAAAACATAGACAGTAAGAAGAGTCAGTCTTCTTGTACTTAAGTCGACATTGTGTCTATTCTATTTAATCCGATGCAATTACTGTGTTCCATCGTCAATAAGAAGGTCAGAGGGATACAATAAACCTGAAGTGAAGCATCGGAATCTATAACTAGTGTAACAGGAATGGTTCAAAACATAGTCAGTAACAACAGTCAGTCTTCTTGTCCTTAAGTCGGCATTGTGCATTTTGTATTTAATTCCGATGCAATTTCTGTGATTCATCGTCAATAAGAAGGTCCAAGGTATACAGTAAACCTTAAATGAAGCATCGGAATCTATAACTAGTGTCACAGGAATGGTTCAAAAGATAGTCAGTAACAAGAGTCAGTCTTCTTGTACTTAAGTCGGCATTGTGCCATTTCTATTTTATTCCGATGCAATTTCTGTGTTTCATCGTCTATAAGAATTTCCAAGAGATACAGTAAACCTGGAGTGAAGCATCGGAATCTATAACTAGTGGCACAGGAATGGTTCAAACGTAGATAGTAAGAAGAGTCAGTCTTCATGTACCTAAGTCGGCATTGTGCCTTTTGTATATAATTCCGATGCAATTTCTGTGTTTCATCGTCAATATGAAGGTCAGAGGTATACAGTAAACCGGAAGTGAAGCATCGGAATCTATAACTAGTGTCACAGGAATGGTTCAAAACATAGTCAGTAAGAAGAGTCAGTATTCTTGTCCTTAAGTCGGCATTGTGATGTAGTATTTAATTCCGATTCAATTTCTGTGTTTCATCGTCAATAAGAAGGTCCAAAGGATACAGTAAACCTGGAGTGAAGCATCGGAATCTATAATTGGTGTCACAGGAATGGTTCAAAACATAGACAGTAGGAAGGGTTAGTCTTCTTGTACTTAAGTCGGCATTGTGCCTTTCGTATTTAATTCCGATGCAATTTCTGTGTTTCATCGTCAATAAGTACGTCCAAGGGATACGGCAAACCTGGAGTGAAGCATCGGAATCTATAACTAGTGTCACAGGAATGGTTCAAAACATAGACAGTAAGAAAAGTCAGTCTTCGTGTACTTAAGTCGGCATTTAGCCTTTTGTATTTACTTCCGATGCAATTTCTGTGTTTCATCGTCAATAAGAAATTCCAAGGTTTACAGTAAACCTGAGGTGAAGCATCGGAATCTATAACTTGTGTCACAGGAATGGTTCAAAGCATAGACAGTAAGAAGAGTCAGTCATCTTGTACTTAATTCTGCATTGTGCCTTCTGTATTTAATTCCGATGCAATTTCTGTGTTTCATCGTCAATCAGAAGGTCTAAGGGATACAGTAAACCTGAAGTGAAGCATCGGAATTTGTAACTAGTGTCACAGGAATGGTTCAAATCATAGTCAGTAAGAAGAGTCAGTCTTCTTGTACTTAAGTCGGCATTGTGCCTTTTGTATTTAATTCCGATGATATTTCTGTGTTTTATCGTCAATAAGAAGGACCAAGGGATACAGTAAACCTGGAGTGAAGCATCGGAATCTATAACTAGTGTCACAGGGATGGCTCAAAACATAGACAGTAAGAAGAGTCAGTCTTCTTGTACATAAGTTGGCATTGTGCCTTTTGTATTTAATTCCGATGCAATTTCTGCGTTTCATCGTCAATACGAAGGTCAGAGGGATTCAGTAATCCTGAAGTGAAGCATCGGAATCTATAACTAGTGTCACAGGAATGGTTCAAAACATACACAGTAGAAGAGTCAGTCTTCTTGTACTTAAGTCGGCATTGTGCCTTTTGTATTTAATTCTGATGCAATTTCTGTGTTCCATCGTCAATAAGAATGTCCAAGGGAAACAGTAAACCTGAAGTGAAGCATCGGAATCTATTACTAGTGTCACAGGAATGATTCAAAACATAGTCAGTAAGAAGAGTCAGTCTTCTTGTCTTTAAGTCGGCATTGTGCCTTTTTGTATTTTGTTCCGATGCAATTTCTGTGTTTCATCGGCAATAAGGTCAGAGGGATACAGTAAACCTGAAGTGAAGCATCGGAATCTATAACTTGTTTCACAGGAATGGTTCAAAGCATAGTAAGTAAGAAGAGTCAGTCTTCTTGTACTTGAGTTGGCATTGTGCCTTTCGTATGTAATTCCGATGCAATTTCTGTGTTTCATCGTCAATAAGAAGCTCCAAGGGATACAGTAAACCTGGCGTGAAGCATCGGAATCCATAACTAGTGTTACAGTAATGGTTCAAATCATAGACAGTAAGAAGAGACAGACGTCTTTTACTTAAGTCGGCATTGTGCCTTTTGTATTTACTTCCGATGCAATTTCTGTGTTTCATAGTCGATGACAAGGTCCACGGGATACAGTAAACCTGAAGTGAAGCATCGAAACCTATAACTAGAAGCACTGGAAAGGTTCAAAATATAGACAGTAAGAAGAGTCAGTCTTCTTGTACTTAAGTCGGCATTGTGAATTTTGTATATAATTCCGATGCAATTTCTGTGATTCATCGTAAATAAGAAGGACGAAGGGATACAGTAAACCTGAAGTGAAGCATCGGACTCTATAACTAGTGTCACAGAAATGGTTCAAAACATAGACAGTAGAAGAGTCAGTCTTCCTGTACTTAAGTCGGCATTGTGCCTTTTGTATTTAATTCCGATGCAATTTCTGTGTTTCATCGTCAATAAGAATGTCCAAGGGAAACAGAAATCCTGAAGTGAACCATCGGAACCTATTACTAGTGTCACAGGAATGGTTCAAAACATAGTCAGTAAGAAGAGTCAGTCATCTTGTCCTTCAGTCGGCATTGTGCCTTTTGTATTTCATTCCGATGCAATTTCTGTGTTTCATCGGCAATAAGGTCAGAGGGATACAGTAAACCTGAAGTGAAGCATCGGAATCCAAAACTAGTGTCACAGGAATGGTTCAAATCATAGACAGTAGGAATTGTCAGTCCTCTTGTATTTAAGTCGGCATTGTGCCTTTTGTATTTAATTCCGATGCAATTTCTGTGTTTCATCGTCAATACGAAAGGTCCAAGCTATACAGTATACCTGAAGTGAAGCATCGGAATCTATAACTAGTGTCACAGGAATGGTTCCAAACATAGTCAGTAAGATGAGTCAGTCTTCTTGTACTTAAGTCGGCATTGTGCCTTTTCTATTTAATTCCGATGCAATTTCTGTGTTTCATCGTCAATAAGAAGGTCCAAGGGATACAGTAAACCTGGAGTGAAGCATCGGAATCTATAACTAGTGTCACAGGAATGGTTCAAATCATAGACAGTGGTAAGAGTCAGTCTTCTTGTAGTTAAGTCGACATTGTGTCTTTTCTATTTAATTCCGATGCAATTACTGTGTTTCATCGTCAATAAGAAGGTCAGAGGGATACAATAAACCTGAAGTGAAGCATCAGAATCTATAACTAGTGTCACAGGAATGGTTCAAAACATAGTCAGTAAGAAAAGTCAGTCTTCTTGTCCTTAAGTCGGGATTGTGCCTTTTGTATTTAATTCCGATGCAATTTCTGTGTTTCATCGTCAATAAGAAGGTCCAAGGGATACAGTAAACCTGGAGTGTAGCATCGGAATCTATAACTAGTGTCACAGGAATGGTTCAAAACATAGACAGTAAGAAGAGTCAGTCTTCGTGTACTTAAGTCGGCATTTTGCCTTTCGTATGTAATTCCGATGCAATTTCTGTGTTTCATCGTCAATAAGAAGGTCCAAGGGATGCAGTAAACCTGGCGTGAAGCATCGGAATCTATAACTAGTGTCACAGTAATGGTTCAAATCATAGACAGTAAGAAGAGTCAGACGTCTTTTACTTAAGTCGGCATTGTGCCTTTTGTATTTACTTCCGATGCAATTTCTGAGTTTCATAGTCAATGACAAGGTCCAAGGGATACAGTAAACCTGAAGAGAAGCATCGGAATCTATAACTAGTGTCACTGGAAAGGTTCAAAATATAGACAGTAAGAAGAATCAGTCTTCTTGTACTTAAGTCGGCATTGTGCCTTTTCTATTTAATTCCGATGCAATTTCTGTGTTTCATCGTCAATAAGTATGTCCAATGGAAACAGAAATCCTGAAGTGAAGCATCGGAACCTATTACTAGTGGCACAGGAATGGTTCAAAGCATAGTCAGTAAGAAGACTCAGTCTTCTTGTCCCTCAGTCGGCATTGTGCCTTTTGTTTTTCATTCCGATGCAATTTCTGTGTTTCATCGGCAATAAGGTCAGAGGCATATAGTAAACCTGAAGAGAAGCATCGGAATCCAAAACTAGTGTCAAAGGAATGGTTCAAATCATAGACAGTAGGAAGAGTCAGTCTCCTTGTACTTAAGTCGGCATTGTGCCTTTTGTATTTAATTCCGATGCAATTTCTGTGTTTCATCGTCAATACGAAAGGTCCAAGGTATACAGTAAACCTGAAGAGAAGCATCGGAATCTATAACTAGTGTCACAGGAATGGTTCAAAATATAGTCAGTAAGGAGAGTCAGTCTTCTTGTACTTAAGTCGGCATTGTGCTTTTTCTATTTATTTCCGATGCAATTTCTGTGTTTCATCGCCAATAAGAAGGTCCAAGGTATAAAGGCACATTTGCATGCCGAGCGTGAGTTTCCTCGGAAACGCGAGATATTAATTAAATAAATAATCAGTGACAAATAAATAAAGCCTATGGCACACAACTGCAGCGCTGTGTCGCTGATAAAACAAAAGTACATTTTCGTTAGTCGTATGTTTGATTAAAAAAAAAGGGAGAGCTCTCGTTGAAGTGGTGCGAGAAGCACGTATTTTAGTTTATTGTCTGGCACACCGCCATATTTCATGATATAGAAAATTACTGCGAGTTGCAACCATACTAGGCACTCGATTCTGTAAAGAATTTATATTTATAAAAGTAAGTAGGATTATGAACTGTAGGCTTATTCATTGAATATATCTGATTTAACTAACTGTGTAATTTTTTGTTTAGTAGACAATCACCTCTGTACGACGTTTTGGCATGGCTGGCAAATTATTGTAATATTGAGATTTAGTTTATGAGTCCGCACCTACCGCAGCAGTCTTTGGAATCGATTTAATTACGAAGTCCGATTATTTCAGTTTTATTTCACGGTCAACTACGAGTAACATTGCCTTTACGAAAAAGCCATTGTCAAGCGTCTGATACCGAATAATCAAAACCTGACGACTCATAGGAGAGCCAATCATACAGATAAAAATAATTAATATTTTATTTCATTTTATTTTATTTTATTTATTTTATATTGGCGACCGTGACAGGACGTTGTTCTTTTGTCATTTGTTACATTGTTCTCTTTGTTTCATGTGAAAAATCAACCTTCTGGTCCTGGACTTGACTATATGAGAAATAAAAAAAAAATCAGAAGATATTTGCCAATTATAAAATTTTGCGGGAAGACGCAAAGAATCTTCCAGCAAAATAAGGTAAGACGCAGCATCTTTGCATTGGTAGGCTTGACCAGACGTATAATTCAGTGTATTAGCTTTTCAGTAAAATTCTGTAGTGTTTCTTTTCCGCATAACAGTTTCAGTGATAAATTCCATTCTCAGTATTTTTCCTTAAACAATAACGTATGCAACAATACCAATACACGAGTGTACAATATGGCCGACTTCTGTACGATATCATGTAACATGGCCAGCAGCCATTACCAATAATCTCAAATTCAGTTTATATTTTTAAATTAACAGACAGACATTGTTGCTACGACCGATTCATGCTCAACTGCATTTTATTTTAAAACCAGTGTCAAACATTAATTTCTTGAAATATATAGCACGTGTGGCATGGTAATAACTAGAAAACAATACGCAAAAATGGAACAGCGAAGACGTACTATTCAGACGCAATCCGACTCGGACGAGAGACAAATGTTAGAAAATGACTTTACGACAGCAACCGGTAGTGACGATACATCAAATATTGACGCAAGTGTCAACGGAAATTTTGACAATAGGCCGTCCACCACAAAAATTACAAAGTCTCAGTCAGAGCCCATGTTAATACATGACGTCACGTCTAATGACGCGGCGGGGGCAGAGACCTTGCAAACAGTAAACATTGCCAACATGTTACAAATGCTAATGAAACAAAACGCAGAAAATATGGCAACCTTAAGGATGCAGAACGCGGAAAACATGGCAACCTTAAAGACACAAAATGAACAGTTAAAGACACAAAATGACGAAATTAAATCTGATCTCATAGCAATCAAGGCATGTAATGACACTTTGTGTAAACGTGTGGAACTTATAGACGCCACACTGACCAAACAGATGACCGAACTCAGTACGAAATTTTCCAGGCTTAATACGAGACAAGAAAAGACTACAAATGACGTAGCACTTTTACAGAAACAATTAAAAAACCTTAATGTCACGTGTGAAGCTCTTACTGAACAAATTCAAACATATCCTTCAGTACACGACAACCTTGAAAAACGAATTACTGACGTGCAGAATAAATTTGACGATGTTGAACAACACCTGACTGACATCTTACAATCTGATGCCACAGCTCATTTTCAAAATATTAATAAAGAATTTCATGATTGGGTAGAGAACAAAGACAAACATTTTGATAGATGCATACGTGAAAATTTACCAACAATTGTGCACGACTCCGTAGCGGAATACATCACTAATAACAAACAGCTGATCAGTGACGCAGTACAATCCGTCACTGCACCCATGAGACAATTCACTGATCAACCACAGTCTGAATGTAACGAAAATATCAGTCAAAATGTACAGTTCAGAAATCAATATACATTCGAGTATGACGCACACATACCGCACACAACATACACACAAGAACAAAAAACACCACGACAACAACACATACCACAACGTGCAAACACAAACACAAGGTATTATCATGGTAAACCACAGCAACATTATCGTAATTACTCGCCAGCTGAGCATTGCAGTAATTACAGTGGAACAAATCCATATCATAATGCAAAGGAAGAAGAAAGCTTAATGAAACAAAGGCAATTTCAGATTTTTATCCCAGAAGAACGAACCATTCATCCGGTGATTTTTCTTAAATCTTTTAGTAACGCATTTCCACGCACTTGGAGTGACCGGAAAAAGATTTCATATATTGTCGGTTACATCCAAGGCGATGCAGCTGTCTGGGCATACAGTCAAGCTGACGTATGTACCACGTACAGTGAGTTTGAGCGTGCCTTTCTGAACAAATTCTGGTCGCAATCCGTCCAGGAGCGACTCAGGAGACAAATTTTAGAACCTGAAACTTTTAACAGTAAAAATGGTAACTTACGCAGATATTTTGAAAAATACTTGAACATGGGACATTTTTTAGACGAACCAGTCGCAACACGTGATATACTCCGAGCGTTGAAGGCCAAATTGCCTTTCAACATTAAGGAAAAACTTCTACATATCCCGGATGACGATTCAGATTATTTTTTAACAGCTTTAGATTCGGTTGACATGTTACTTGAAGATCAGCGCTTCGCGCGGCAAAACAGCAGCCACAATGTTTACACTAGTGGTATGCAAAACATGCAGGCTTGCCAACACAATTCTGGCGCGCCCACAGTTGGATACGCGGTACAACAAAAACAGCAAACTCACATGCCGTCTCAGTACGGAAATCAAAATCAACACGCGTATTCCAATACGAACAATAGTTACAACAGTAATAACATTTCATGCGGCAATCCATACAAAAGGCACCGCGGTAATAACTGCAACGGTAACAACGGATACAAAGGTAATAACAAAAACACAAACAGAAATAGAAATAATAATAACTACGAGCCAAGACAGCATCAAGGTTGGACTCGTAACGATCAGTACTTTCATTCAAACTCTGCTTTACCACAGCAGCCACCAGGTCAAAATTGGAGCATACCTTACGACCGACAGGTAAGTTATAATGCGCAACAGCAACAACAACCGCAAAAGTTTGGAGATCATAATAGGCAATATCCGAATGTGAATATAATAGAAATGACACCTGATGCACAACCTCAATCTGTGTCAGTACCTAGTACAAATGATAATCCAACAAACTAGAAACAGTCACTACTTTGCCCCAGGTCGTGGCTGAAGAATCCTTGGGGGGCGGCTTCAATGTTAATCAGTTATTTGACACCACACTTGAACAACAGAATAATGATATGCCGAGTAATTCTAAACAAAAACTACCTGTTTTATTTATAAGATACAACCACAATAACAATATATCAGATGAACTTTTACAAGACAGTACACAATGTCGTTTAAACACAAATGAAATTGTTTTAGCATCCACTACTGGTGTAGTAGGTGGGATTCCAACTACTATTATCCTAGATACAGGTGCAGCTGTGAGCGTTTTATCTTTTAATTTTTATAAAAAGATGTGTGAATTGGAACCTGTGCCTGAGTTTCCTGCCCAAAACTGTAAAATAACTACTGCACTAGGTAATAAGTCATGTAGGGTTACGAAGCAAGTTTTTGTAAACGTTAAAATAGGTAATGGAACCGTACAATGGCCATTCCTGGTTGTACAAAACCTTGTGACTAATTGCATATTAGGAATAGATATTATGAGCGAGAAGGACTGCATTATAGACTTCTCCAAAGGTAAATGTATTTTAAATGATAAAAGCAGGGTAATTATTATTGATTTGGACAGGAGAACTCTAAAGCATGACAAACACTGTACAGGGTACAAGGTTCAGTTAGTACTTGACAAAGACATTCAAGACATGCAAACACACTCATCTGACGCAGAGCTAATGGACTTGAAAACATTGCTTGATCATAAGATAAGTGAAGCTACAGCTCTCAGTGTACATGAACGCATAAAACTACAGGAAGTGTTATCCAAATATTTACAAGTTTTTACCAAACGATTAGGTGTTATCAACACGTATGTGTACAAGATTGAAGTTAAGCCTCACAAGATCTTCTACCATAAGACATATAACGTACCGTTATCTCAACGACCTGCTGTGTGGCAAGAACTAAAACAAATTACAACATAGATTATAAGTAGTATAGAAATTTTCATTTCAGCGGTTCCAGTGACGCAGTTGAAGACAGAAGAACTTTTCTTTCAACGCCGCGGCTCCACCGAGAAGACTGAATATTAAAGTAAAATTTATGATTACGTAGCAGTGAATGACATATTAATTTTTCACGGAACATTTGTTATTGTAGGTACCACTGACTTGATATGACACCTGACGAACTGACAGACGTCATCTGTGAACCGATCTTTTACTTTGAGAAATAGATTAGACGCACATCTCTCAACACGAAAAGCATCTATCAGTAGTCAAGGCCACACAGACACACTACACACACGCACAAAACGCGAGGAATCGAACATTTTCTCTCTCTTACTATTTTGAATATTTATTGAGTAGTGAAAACGCCTGGTCTTGCCTACTGATGTAATGAATGTTGTGTCTAACCTATCTTAATTTCAGATGACATCACAAAAAACATCGATAATATCCCAGCAAAACCGCTAAAGAGGATGTAAATATCTGCAATTCATGTAATCAAATATGACACAATGTAATAACCTATAGCTATGTAATGATGATGTAAACATGTTTATGTGCAACTGTATTATGTTTATGCTAAGAAAATATGTGACGTGTGTATGTATTATTACTTATGTTTTTTTTAAACTGATGTATAATGTAACTGTTACTGTGTGAAAATTTGAACGATAACGAGTGCCAAAATGTGAAAAACTTTTTTTTTTAAAAAAAAAAAAAAAAAAAATTGCGTAGTGAACCACTATTCACGGACATTAACGTACATTACTAAGTCTGCAACTACGCAGAAACCTATGTGAAAGAAACTGTTAATGACATTCATGATGCATCGTACCTTTGTTAACGCGATGAACGATTTCTTCGATGAGTAACCACGAACATTTAGGTGAGCTATATTTAAAAAAAAAACTGAATATGTGAAGTGCATAATTCGTGCATCGTCTAGCGACATTACTACAGTACCCAACTTCAAGATGTTAACTGGATTAAATGGACACAAAGTGCCTGTCCAGAAAACAACACGACGGGTGGAAGAATTTTGGTTGGAACTTCAGGGAATGAAATGTTCTCGAAATGTGACGGACACGCTTACCTGGACTGTCCAAGGATCGACGCCAGCTATGTGCCGTCCGAGGTTCTGCAACCAAGCTTCCACGGAATATCGAAAACGAACTGCATATGGACTAATTACTCGACGGGTCACGTCTGATCTGTAATAAACAATGCTTTTTGTCACAACGAACTGCATCACAACGACTATAATGGAAATAGGAAATGGACATGCTTATGTATCAATCACGTTGTTATACAACGATGTTACTGTGATCAAAAAAAAAAAACTTTACCACGACGATACTAACCTGTAAAAAATTATTGTGCAGCAGATGAATATGAACTGTGATAACGACACCATGTGTATAGGTCAACGCACCTGAAAAATACGGACATTTTTCTTTGAAGCATTTCATTGCAATGCTATGTAACTAAGAACATTCAACAATCTAAAGTTGTATTGTATTATAACAAATATTGTAATTTTAAAACTAAGTTACCTGTCATAGAATGTAGTCTTCATATGTAATCTTGGTGGAATATTTTCTTTGTGCAACGACTAAGAAATGCGCGCGCACACGAACAATATGAACTGCAATACTGTGCCGCGTGATCTAAATTTACGAAATAACGGCAGTGCCGTAGTTACACAGACGCTTCTGCGCATGCGCGCACTCTGTTTTGCCAACATAAGAACTTTTTCGGCGCACGCGCGTCATTCAAATTTTGTGTATAATATACAGTATAATGTAAGTCATGTAAATAGTTGTAGATAACTTAGATTTTCTTGTGCCTTTAGGTGAATTGCTCGCCTGCAGGTGTGTCCTTTCGCCTCGCAATTCAGGGGGCAATATAAAGGCACATTTGCATGCCGAGCGTGAGTTTCCTCGGAAACGCGAGATATTAATTAAATAAATAATCAGTGACAAATAAATAAAGCCTATGGCACACAACTGCAGCGCTGTGTCGCTGATAAAACAAAAGTACATTTTCGTTAGTCGTATGTTTGATTAAAAAAAAAGGGAGAGCTCTCGTTGAAGTGGTGCGAGAAGCACGTATTTTAGTTTATTGTCTGGCACACCGCCATATTTCATGATATAGAAAATTACTGCGAGTTGCAACCATACTAGGCACTCGATTCTGTAAAGAATTTATATTTATAAAAGTAAGTAGGATTATGAACTGTAGGCTTATTCATTGAATATATCTGATTTAACTAACTGTGTAATTTTTTGTTTAGTAGACAATCACCTCTGTACGACGTTTTGGCATGGCTGGCAAATTATTGTAATATTGAGATTTAGTTTATGAGTCCGCACCTACCGCAGCAGTCTTTGGAATCGATTTAATTACGAAGTCCGATTATTTCAGTTTTATTTCACGGTCAACTACGAGTAACATTGCCTTTACGAAAAAGCCATTGTCAAGCGTCTGATACCGAATAATCAAAACCTGACGACTCATAGGAGAGCCAATCATACAGATAAAAATAATTAATATTTTATTTCATTTTATTTTATTTTATTTATTTTATAAAGGGATACAGTAAATCTGGAGTGAAGCATCGGAATCTATAACTAGTGACACAGGAATGGATCAAAACATAGACAGTAAGAAGAGTCAGTCTTCTACTACTTAAGTCGACATTGTGTCTATTCTATTTAATTCCGATGCAATTACTGTGTTTCATCGTCAATAAGAAGGTCAGAGGGATACAATAAACCTGAAGTGAAGCATCGGAATCTATAACTAGTGTCACAGTAATGGTTCAAAGCATAGTCAGTAAGAACAGTCAGTCTTCTTGTCCTTAAGTCGGCATTGTGCCTTTTGTATTTAATTCCTATGCTATTTCTGTGTTTCATCGTCAATAAGAAGGTCCAAGGGATACAGAAAACCTGGAGTGAAGCATCGGAATCTATAACTAGTGTCACAGGAATGGATCAAAGCATAGACAGTAAGAAGAGTCAGTCTTCTTGTACTTAAGTCGACATTGTGTCTATTCTATTTAATTCCGATGCAATTACTGTGTTTCATCGTCAATAAGAAGGTCAGAGGGATACAATAAACCTGAAGTGATGCATCGGAATCTATAACTAGTGTAACAGGAATGGTTCAAAACATAATCAGTAACAACAGTCAGTCTTCTTGTCCTTAAGTCGGCATTGTGCATTTTGTATTTAATTCCGTTGCAATTTCTGTGATTCATCGTCAATAAGAAGGTGCAAGGTATACAGTAAACCTTAAATGAAGCATCGGAATCTATAACTAGTGTCACAGGAATGGTTCAAAACATAGTCAGTAGCAAGAGTCAGTCTTCTTGTACTTAAGTCGGCATTGTGCCATTTCTATTTAATTCCGATGCAATTTCTGTGTTTTATCGTCTATAAGAATTTCCAAGAGATACAGTAAACCTGGAGTGAAGCATCGGAATCTATAACTAGTGTCTCAGGAATGGTTCAAAACATAGTCAGTAAGAAGAGTCAGTCTTCTTGTACTTAAGTCGACATTGTGCCTATTCAATTTAATTCCGATGCAATTTCTGTGTTTCATCGTCAATAATAGGGTCAGAGGGATACAATGAACCTGGAGATTAGCATCGGAATCTATAACTAGTGTCACAGGAATGGTTCAAATCTTAGACAGTAAGAAGAGACAGTCCTCGTGTACTTAAGTCGGCATTTTGCCTTTTGTATTTAATTCCGATGCAATTTCTGTGTTTCATCGTCAATACGAATGTCAGAGGGATACAGTAATCCTGACGTGAAGCATCGGAATCTATAACTAGTGTCACAGGAATGGTTCAAAACATGGACAGTAGAAGAGTCAGTCTTCTTGAACTTAAGTCGGCATTGTGCCTTTTGTATTTAATTCCGATACAATTTCTGAGTTTCATCGTCAATAAGAATGTCCAAGGCAAACAGTAAACCTGAAGTGAAGCATCGGAATCTATTACTAGTGTCACAGGAATGATTCAAAACATAGTCAGTAAGAAGAGTCAGTCTTCTTGTCTTTAAGTCGGCATTGTGCCTTTTGTATTTAGTTCCGATGCAAATTCTGTGTTTCATCGGCAATAAGGTCAGAGGGATACAGTAAACCTGAAGTGAAGCATCGGAATCCAGAACTAGTGTCACAGGAATGGTTCAAATCATAGACAGTAGGAAGAGTCAGTCTTCTTGTACTTAAGTCGGCATTGTGCCTTTTGTATTTAATTCCGATGCAATTTCTGTGTTTCATCGTCAATAAGAAGGTGCAAGGGATACAGTAAACCTGAAGTGAAGCATCGGAATCTACAACTAGTGTCACAGGGATGGTTCAAAACATAGACAGTAAGAAGAGTCAGTCTTCATGTACTTATGTCGGCATTGTGCCTTTTCTATTTACTTCCGATGCTATTTCTGTGTTTCATCGTCAATAAGAAGGTCAGAGGGATACAGTAAACCTGAAGTGAAGCATCGGAATCTATAACTTGTTTCACAGGAATGGTTCAAAGCATAGTAAGTAAGAAGAGTCAGTCTTCTTGTACTTAAGTTGGCATTGTGCCTTTCGTATGTAATTCCGATGCAATTTCTGTGTTTCATCGTCAATAAGAAGCTCCAAGGGATACAGTAAACCTTACGTGAAGCATCGGAATCTATAACTAGTGTCACAGTAATGGTTCAAATCATAGACAGTAAGAAGAGTCAGACGTCTTTTACTTAAGTCGGCATTGTGCCTTTTGTATTTACTTCCGATGCAATTTCTGTGTTTCATAGTCAATGACAAGGTCCAAGGGATACAGTAAACCTGAAGTGAAGCATCGAAATCTATAACTAGAGTCACTGGAAAGGTTCAAAATATAGACAGTAGGAAGAGTCAGTCTTCTTGTACTTAAGTCGGCATTGTGAATTTTGTATATAATTCCGATGCAATTTCTGTGATTCATCGTAAATAAGAAGGACGAAGGGATACAGTAAACCTGAAGTGAAGCACCGGACTCTATAACTAGTGTCACAGAAATGGTTCAAAACATAGACAGTAGAAGAGTCAGTCTTCTTGTACTTAAGTCGGCATTGTGCCTTTTGTATTTTATTCCGACGCAATTTCTGTGTTTCATCGTCAATAAGAATGTCCAAGGGAAACAGAAATCCTGAAGTGAAGCATCGGACTCTATAACTAGTGTCACAGAAATGGTTCAAAACATAGACAGTAGAAGAGTCAGTCTTCTTGTACTTAAGTCGGCATTGTGCCTTTTGTATTTAATTCCGATGATATTTCTTTGTTTTATCGTCAATAAGAAGGACCAAGGGATACAGTAAACCTGAAGTGAAGCATCGGAATCCAAAACTAGTGTCACAGTAATGGTTCAAATCATAGACAGTAGGAATTGTCAGTCTTCTTGTACTTAAGTCGGCATTGTGCCTTTTGTATTTAATTCCGATGCAATTTCTGTGTTTCATCGTCAATACGAAAGGTCCAAGGTATACAGTATACCTGAAGTGAAGCATCGGAATCTATAACTAGTGTCACAGGAATGGTTCCAAACATAGTCAGTAAGAAGAGTCAGTCTTCTTGTACTTAAGTCGGCATTGTGCCTTTTGTATTTAATTCCGATGCAATTTCTGTGTTTCATCGTCAATAAGAAGGTGCAAGGGATACAGTAAACCTGAAGTGAAGCATCGGAATCTACAACTAGTGTCACAGGGATGGTTCAAAACATAGACAGAAAGAAGAGTCAGTCTTCATGTACTTATGTCGGCATTGTGCCTTTTCTATTTACTTCCGATGCTATTTCTGTGTTTCATCGTCAATAAGAAGGTCAGAGGGATACAGTAAACCTGAAGTGAAGCATCGGAATCTATAACTTGTTTCACAGGAATGGTTCAAAGCATAGTAAGTAAGAAGAGTCAGTCTTCTTGTACTTAAGTTGGCATTGTGCCTTTCGTATGTAATTCCGATGCAATTTCTGTGTTTCATCGTCAATAAGAAGCTCCAAGGGATACAGTAAACCTTACGTGAAGCATCGGAATCTATAACTAGTGTCACAGGAATGGTTCAAAACATAGTCAGTAGCAAGAGTCAGTCTTCTTGTACTTAAGTCGGCATTGTGCCATTTCTATTTAATTCCGATGCAATTTCTGTGTTTTATCGTCTATAAGAATTTCCAAGAGATACAGTAAACCTGGAGTGAAGCATCGGAATCTATAACTAGTGTCTCAGGAATGGTTCAAAACATAGTCAGTAAGAAGAGTCAGTCTTCTTGTACTTAAGTCGACATTGTGCCTATTCAATTTAATTCCGATGCAATTTCTGTGTTTCATCGTCAATAATAGGGTCAGAGGGATACAATGAACCTGGAGATTAGCATCGGAATCTATAACTAGTGTCACAGGAATGGTTCAAATCTTAGACAGTAAGAAGAGACAGTCCTCGTGTACTTAAGTCGGCATTTTGCCTTTTGTATTTAATTCCGATGCAATTTCTGTGTTTCATCGTCAATACGAATGTCAGAGGGATACAGTAATCCTGACGTGAAGCATCGGAATCTATAACTAGTGTCACAGGAATGGTTCAAAACATGGACAGTAGAAGAGTCAGTCTTCTTGAACTTAAGTCGGCATTGTGCCTTTTGTATTTAATTCCGATACAATTTCTGAGTTTCATCGTCAATAAGAATGTCCAAGGCAAACAGTAAACCTGAAGTGAAGCATCGGAATCTATTACTAGTGTCACAGGAATGATTCAAAACATAGTCAGTAAGAAGAGTCAGTCTTCTTGTCTTTAAGTCGGCATTGTGCCTTTTGTATTTAGTTCCGATGCAATTTCTGTGTTTCATCGGCAATAAGGTCAGAGGGATACAGTAAACCTGAAGTGAAGCATCGGAATCCAGAACTAGTGTCACAGGAATGGTTCAAATCATAGACAGTAGGAAGAGTCAGTCTTCTTGTACTTAAGTCGGCATTGTGCCTTTTGTATTTAATTCCGATGCAATTTCTGTGTTTCATCGTCAATAAGAAGGTGCAAGGGATACAGTAAACCTGAAGTGAAGCATCGGAATCTACAACTAGTGTCACAGGGATGGTTCAAAACATAGACAGTAAGAAGAGTCAGTCTTCATGTACTTATGTCGGCATTGTGCCTTTTCTATTTACTTCCGATGCTATTTCTGTGTTTCATCGTCAATAAGAA
This sequence comes from Schistocerca piceifrons, assembly GCF_021461385.2. Lineage (NCBI taxonomy): Eukaryota > Metazoa > Arthropoda > Insecta > Orthoptera > Acrididae > Schistocerca > Schistocerca piceifrons. The sequence continues at coordinate 29,875 of NW_025727442.1, read as the reverse complement.
GGTCAGAGGGATACAGTAAACCTGAAGTGAAGCATCGGAATCTATAACTTGTTTCACAGGAATGGTTCAAAGCATAGTAAGTAAGAAGAGTCAGTCTTCTTGTACTTAAGTTGGCATTGTGCCTTTCGTATGTAATTCCGATGCAATTTCTGTGTTTCATCGTCAATAAGAAGCTCCAAGGGATACAGTAAACCTTACGTGAAGCATCGGAATCTATAACTAGTGTCACAGTAATGGTTCAAATCATAGACAGTAAAAAGAGTCAGACGTCTTTTACTTAAGTCGGCATTGTGCCTTTTGTATTTACTTCCGATGCAATTTCTGTGTTTCATAGTCAATGACAAGGTCCAAGGGATACAGTAAACCTGAAGTGAAGCATCGAAATCTATAACTAGAGTCACTGGAAAGGTTCAAAATATAGACAGTAGGAAGAGTCAGTCTTCTTGTACTTAAGTCGGCATTGTGAATTTTGTATATAATTCCGATGCAATTTCTGTGATTCATCGTAAATAAGAAGGACGAAGGGATACAGTAAACCTGAAGTGAAGCACCGGACTCTATAACTAGTGTCACAGAAATGGTTCAAAACATAGACAGTAGAAGAGTCAGTCTTCTTGTACTTAAGTCGGCATTGTGCCTTTTGCATTTTATTCCGATGCAATTTCTGTGTTTCATCGTCAATAAGAATGTCCAAGGGAAACAGAAATCCTGAAGTGAAGCATCGGACTCTATAACTAGTGTCACAGAAATGGTTCAAAACATAGACAGTAGAAGAGTCAGTCTTCTTGTACTTAAGTCGGCATTGTGCCTTTTGTATTTAATTCCGATGATATTTCTTTGTTTTATCGTCAATAAGAAGGACCAAGGGATACAGTAAACCTGAAGTGAAGCATCGGAATCCAAAACTAGTGTCACAGTAATGGTTCAAATCATAGACAGTAGGAATTGTCAGTCTTCTTGTACTTAAGTCGGCATTGTGCCTTTTGTATTTAATTCCGATGCAATTTCTGTGTTTCATCGTCAATACGAAAGGTCCAAGGTATACAGTATACCTGAAGTGAAGCATCGGAATCTATAACTAGTGTCACAGGAATGGTTCCAAACATAGTCAGTAAGAAGAGTCAGTCTTCTTGTACTTAAGTCGGCATTGTGCCTTTTCTATTTAATTCCGATGCAGTTTCTGTGTTTCATCGTCAATAAGAAGGTCCAAGGGATACAGTAAACCTGGAGTGAAGCATCAGAATCTATAACTAGTGTCACCGGAATGGTGCAAAACATAGTCAGTAAGAAGTGTCAGTCTTCTTGTACTCAAGTCTTCATTGTGCCTTTTCTATTTGATTCCGATGCAATTCCTGTGTTTCATCGTCAATAAGAAGGTCCAAGGGATACAGTAAACCTGGAATGAAGCATCGGAATCTATAAATAGTGTCACAGGAATGTTTCATAGCATAGTCAGTAAGAAGAGTCTGTCTTCTTGTACTTAAGTCGGCATTGTGCCTTTTCTATTTAATTCCGAAGCAATTTCTGTGTTTCATCGTCAACAAGAAGGTCCAAGGGATACAGTAAACCTGAAGTGAAGCATCGGAATTTATATCTAGTGTAACAGGAATGGTTCAAAACATAGACAGTAGGAAGAGTCAGTCTTCTTGTACTTAAGTCGGCATTGTACCTTTTGTATTTAATTGAGATGCAATTTCTGTGTTTCATCGTCAATACGAAATGTCCATGGTATACAGTAAACCTGAAGTGAAGCATCGGAATCTATAACTAGTGTCACAGGATAGGTACAAATCCTAGTCAGTAAGAAGAGTCAGTCTTCTTGTACTTAAGTCGGCATTGTGCCTTTCTATTTAATTCCGACGCAATTTCTGTGTTTCATCGTCAATAAGAAGGACAGAGGGATACAATAAACCTGGAGTGAAGCATCGGAATCTATAACTAGTGTCACAGGAATGGTTCAAAGCATAGACAGTAAGAAGAGTCAGTCTTCTTGTACTTAAGTCGACATTGTGCCTTTTCTATTTAATTCCGATGCAATTTCTGTGTTTCATCGTGAATAAGAAGGACAGAGGGATACAATAAACCTGAAGTGAAGCATCGGAATCTATAACTAGTGTCACAGGAATGGTTCAAAACATATTCAGTAACAACAGTCAGTCTTCATGTCCTTAAGTCGGCATTGTGCCTTTTGTATTTAATTCCTATGCATTTTCTGTGTTTCATCGTCAATAAGAAGGTCCAAGGATACAGTAAACCTGGAGTGTAGCATCGGAATCTGTAACTAGTGTCACAGGAATGGTTCAAAACATAGACAGTAAGAAGAGTGAGTCTTCGTGTACTTAAGTCGGCATTTTGCCTTTTGTATTTAATTCCGATGCAATTTCTGTGTTTCATCGTCAATAAGAGGGGCCAAGGGATACAGTCAACCTGAAGTGAAGCATCGGAATCTATAACTAGTGTCACAGGAATGGTTCAAAACATATTCAGTAAGAAGAGTCAGTCTTCTTTTACTTAAGTCTTCATTGTGCCTTTTCTATTTAATTCCCATGCAATTTCTGTGTTTCATCGTCAACAAGAAGGTCCAAGGGATACAGTAAAGCAGGAGTGAAGCATCGGAATCTATAACTAGTGTCACAGAAATGGTTCAAAGCATAGTCAGTAAGAAGAGTCAGTTTTCTTGTATTTAAGTCGGCATTGTGCTTTTTCTATTTAATTCCTATGCAATTTCTGTGTTTCATCGTCAATAAGAGGGTCCAAGGGATACAGTAAACCTGAATTGAACCATCGGAATCTATAACTAGTGTCACAGGAATGGTTCAAAGCATATTCAGTAAGAAAAGTCAGTCTTCTTCTACTTAAGTCTTCATTGTGCCTTTGCTATTTAATTGCGATGCAATTTCTGTGTTTCATCGTCAACAAGAAGGTCCAAGGGATACAGTAAACCTGGAGTGAAGCATCGGAATCTATGACTAGTGTCACAGGAATGGTTCAAAACATAGACAGTAAGAAGAGTCAGTCTTCGTGTACTTAAGTCGGCATTTTGCCTTTTGTATTTAATTCCGATGAAATTTCTGTGTTTCATCGTCAATTAGAAAGTCCAAGGGATACATTGAACCTGAAGTGATGCATCGGAATCTATAACTAGTGTCACAGGAATGGTTCAAAACTTATTCAGTAAGAAGAGTCAGTCTTCTTTCACTTAAGTCTTCATTGTGCCCTTTCTATTTAATTCCGATGCAATTTCTGTGTTTCATCGTCAATAAGAAGGTCCAAGGGATACACTAAAGCTGGAGTGAAGCATCGGAATCTATGACTAGTGTCAATGGAATGGTTCAAAACATAGACAGTAAGAGGAGTCAGTCTTCTTGCACTTAAGTCGGCATTGCGCCTTTTGTATTTAATTCCGATGCAATTTCTGTGTTTCATCGTCAGTAAGAAGGTCCAAGGGATACAGTAAACCTGGACTGTAGCATTGAAATCTATAACTAGTGTCACAGGAATGGTTCAAACATAGACAGTAAGAAGAGTCAGTCTTCTTGTACTTAAGTCGGCATTTTGACTTTTGTATTTAATTCCGATGCAATTTCTGTGTTTCATCGTCAATAAGAAGCTCCAAAGGATACAATAAACCTGGCGTGAAGCATCTGAATCTATAACTGGTGTCACAGTAATGGTTCAAATCATAGACAGTAAGAAGAGTCAGATGTCTTTTACTTAAGTCGGCATTGTGCCTTTTGTATTTACTTCCGATGCAATTTCTGTGTTTCATAGTCAATGACAAGGTCCAAGGGATACAGTAAACCTGAAGTGAAGCATCGAAATCTATAACTAGTGTCACTGGAAAGGTTCAAAATATAGACAGTAAGAAGAGACAGTCTTCTTGTACTTAAGTCGGCATTGTGAATTTGTATGTAATTCCGATGCAATTTCTGTGATTCATCGTAAATAAGAAGGACCAAGGGATACAGTAAACCTGAAGTGAAGCATCGGACTCTATAACTAGTGTCACAGAAATGGTTCAAAACATAGACAGTAGAAGAGTCAGTCTTCTTGTACTTAGTCGGCATTGTGCCTTTTGTATTTAATTCCGATGCAATTTCTGTGTTTCATCGTAAAATAAGAATGTCCAAGGGAAACAGAAATCCTGAAGGTAAGCATCGCAACCTATTACTAGTGTCACAGGAATGGTTCAAAACATAGTCAGTAAGAAGAGTCAGTCTTCTTGTACTTAAGTCGACATTGTGCCTTTTCTATTTAATTCCGATGCAATTTCTGTGTTTCATCGTCAATAAGAAGGTCCAAAGGAAACAGTAAACCTGGAGTGAAGCATCGGAATCTATAACTAGTGTCACAGGAATGGTTAATATCATAGACAGTAGGAAGAGTCAGTCTCCTTGTACTTAAGTCGACATTGTGTCTTTTCTATTTAATTCCGATGCAATTACTGTGTTTCATCGTCAATAAGAAGGTCCAAGGGATACAGTAAACCTGGAGTGAAGCATCGGAATCTATAACTCGTGTCACAGGAATGTTTCATGGCATAGTCAGTAACAAGAGTCAGTTTTCTTGTACTTAAGTCGGCATTGTGCCTTTTCTATTTAATTCCGAAGCAATTTCTGTGTTTCATCGTCAATAAGAAGGTCCAAGGGATACAGTAAATCTGAAGTGAAGCATCGGAATTTATATCTAGTGTCACAGGAATGGTTCAAAACATAGACAGTAGGAAGAGTCAGTCTTCTTGTACTTAAGTCGGCATTGACCTTTTGTATTAAATTCCGATGCAATTTCTGTGTTTCATCGTCAATAAGAATGACCAAAGGATACAGTAAACCTGAAGTGAAGCATCGGAATCTATAACTAGTGTCACAGGGATGGTTCAAAACATAGACAGTAAGAAGAGTCAGTCTTTTTGTACTTAAGTCGGCATTGTGCATTTTGTATTTAATTCCGATGCGATTCTGTGTTTCATCGTCAATAAGAAGGTCAGAGGGATACAGTAATCCTGAAGTGAAGCATCGGAATCTATAACTAGTGTCACAGGATTGGTTAAAAACATAGTCAGTAAAACAGTCAGTCTTGTTGTCCTTAAGTCGGCATTGTGCCTTTTGTATTTCATTCCGATGCAATTTCTGTGTTTCATCGTCAATAAGAATGTCCAAGGGAAACAGTAAACCTGAAGTGAAGCATCGGAATCCAAAACTAGTGTCACAGGAATGGTTCAAATCATTGAAAGTAAGTAGAGTCAGTCATCTTGTACTTAAGTCGGCATTGTGCATTTTGTATTTAATTGAGATGCAATTTCTGTGTTTCATCGTCAATACGAAAGTTCCATGGTATACAGTAAACCTGAGGTGAAGCATCGGAATCTATAACTAGTGTCACAGGAATGGATCAAAACCTATTCAGTAAGAAGAGTCAGTCTTCTTGTACGTAAGTCGGCATTGTGCCTTTTCTATTTAGTTCCGACGCAATTTCTGTGTTTCATCGTCAATAAGAAAGACAGAGGGATACAATAAACCTGAAGTGAAGCATCGGAATCTATAACTAGTGTCACAGGAATGGTTCAAAACATAGTCAGTAAGAACAGTCAGTCTTCATGTCCTTAAGTCGGCATTGTGCCTTTTGTATTTAATTCCGATGCAATTTCTGTGTTTCATCGTCAATAAGAAGGGCCAAGGGATAAAGTGAACCTGAAGTGAAGCATCGGAGTCTATAACTAGTGTCACAGGAATGGTTTAAAAGCATATTCAGTAAGAAGAGTCAGTCTTCTTTTACTTAAGTCTTCATTGTGCCTTTTCTATTTAATTCCGATGCAATTTCTGTGTTTCATCGTCAATAAGAAGGTCCAAGGGATACAGTAAAAGTGGAGTAAAGCATCGGAATCTATGACTAGTGTCACAGGAATGGTTCAAAACATAGACAGTAAGAAGAGTCAGTCTTCGTGTACTTAAGTCGGCATTTTGACTTTTGTATTTAATTCCGATGAAATTTCTGTGTTTCATCGTCAATTAGAAGGACCAAGGGATACAGTGAACCTGAAGTGAAGCATCGGAATCTATAACTAGTGTCACAGGAATGGTTCAAATCTTATTCAGTAAGAAGAGTCAGTCTTCTTTCACTTAAGTCTTCATTGTGCCTTTTCTGTTTAATTCCGATGCAATTTCTGTGTATCATCGTCAATAAGAAGGTCCAAGGGATACAGTAAAGCTGGAGTGAAGCATCGGAATGTATGACTAGTGTCAATGGAATGGTTCAAAACATAGACAGTAAGAGGAGTCAGTCTTCTTGTACTTAAGTCGGCATTTTGCCTTTTGTATTTAATTCCGATGCAATTTCTGTGTTTTATCGTCAATAAGTAGCTCCAAGGGATACAGTAAACCTGGCGTGAAGTATCGGAATCTATAACTAGTGTCACAGTAATGGTTCAAATCATAGACAGTAAGAAGTGTCAGACGTCTTTTACTTAAGTCGGCATTGTGCCTTTTGTATTTACTTCCGATGCAATTTCTGTGTTTCATAGTCAATGACAATGTCCAAGGGATACAGTAAACCTGAAGTGAAGCATCGAAATCTATAACTAGTGTCACTGGAAAGGTTCAAAATATAGACAGTAAGAAGAGTCAGTCTTCTTGTACTTAAGTCGGCATTGTGAATTTGTATATAATTCCGATGCAATTTTTGTGATTCATCGTAAATAAGAAGGACCAAGGGATACAGTAAACCTGAAGTGAAGCATCGGACTCTATAACTAGTGTCACAGAAATGGTTCAAAACATAGACAGTAGAAGAGTCAGTCTGCTTGTACTTAAGTCGACATTGTGTCTTTTCTATTTAATTCCGATGCAATTACTGTGTTTCATCGTCAATAAGAAGGTCCAAGGGATACAGTAAACCTGGAGTGAAGCATCGGAATCTATAACTAGTGTCACAGGAATGGTTCAAATCATAGACACTAGGAAGAGTCAGTCTTCTTGTACTTAAGTCGACATTGTGTATTTTCTATTTAATTCCGATGCAATTACTGTGTTTCATCGTCAATAAGAAGGTCAGAGGGATACAATAAACCTGAAGTGAAGCATCAGAATCTATAACTAGTGTCACAGGAATGGTTCAAAACATAGTCAGTAAGAAGTGTCAGTCTTCTTGTACTTAAGTCTTCATTGTGCCTTTTCTATTTGATTCCGATGCAATTCCTGTGTTTCATCGTCAATAAGAAGGTCCAAGGGATACAGTAAACCTGGAGTGAAGCATCGGAATCTATAACTCGTGTCACAGGAATGTTTCATGGCATAGTCAGTAACAAGAGTCAGTCTTCTTGTACTTAAGTCGGCATTGTGCCCTTTCTATTTAATTCCGAAGCTATTTCTGTGTTTCATCGTCAATAAGAAGGTCCGAGGGATACAGTAAACCTGAAGTGAAGCATCGGAATTTATATCTAGTGTCACAGGAATGGTTCAAAACATAGACGGTAGGAAGAGTCAGTCTTCTTGTACTTAAGTCGGCATTGTACCTTTTGTATTAAATTCCGATGCAATTTCTGTGTTTCATCGTCAATAAGAATGACCAAGGGATACAGTAAACCTGGAGTGAAGCATCGGAATCTATAACTAGTGTCACAGGGATGGTTCAAAACATAGACAGTAAGAAGAGTCAGTCTTTTTGTACTTAAATCGGCATTGTGCATTTTGTATTTAATTCCGATGCGATTCTGTGTTTCATCGTCAATAAGAAGGTCAGACGGATACAGTAATCCTGAAGTGAAGCATCGGAATCTATAACTAGTGTTACAGGATTGGTTAAAAACATAGTCAGTAATAACAGTCAGTCTTGTTGTCCTTAAGTCGGCATTGTGCATTTTGTATTTCATTCCGATGCAATTTCTGTGTTTCATCGTCAATAAGAATGTCCAAGGGAAACAGTAAACCTGAAGTGAAGCATCGGAATCCAAAACTAGAGTCGCAGGAATGGTTCAAATCATAGAAAGTAAGTAGAGTCAGTCTTCTTGTACTTAAGTCGGCATTGTGCATTTTGTATTTAATTGAGATTCAATTTCTGTGTTTCATCGTCAATACGAAAGTTCCATGGTATACAGTAAACCTGAGGTGAAGCATCGGAATCTATAACTAGTGTCACAGGAATGGATCAAAACCTAGTCAGTAAGAAGAGTCATTCTTCTTGTACTTAAGTCGACATTGTGTATTTTCTATTTAATTCCGATGCAATTACTGTGTTTCATCGTCAATAAGAAGGTCAGAGGGATACAATAAACCTGAAGTGAAGCATCAGAATCTATAACTAGTGTCACAGGAATGGTTCAAAACATAGTCAGTAAGAAGTGTCAGTCTTCTTGTACTTAAGTCTTCATTGTGCCTTTTCTATTTGATTCCGATGCAATTCCTGTGTTTCATCGTCAATAAGAAGGTCCAAGGGATACTGTAAACCTGGAGTGAAGCATCGGAATCTATAACTCGTGTCACAGGAATGTTTCATGGCATAGTCAGTAACAAGAGTCAGTCTTCTTGTACTTAAGTCGGCATTGTGCCTTTTCTATTTAATTCCGAAGCTATTTCTGTGTTTCATCGTCAATAAGAAGGTCCGAGGGATACAGTAAACCTGAAGTGAAGCATCGGAATTTATATCTAGTGTCACAGGAATGGTTCAAAACATAGACGGTAGGAAGAGTCAGTCTTCTTGTACTTAAGTCGGCATTGTACCTTTTGTATTAAATTCCGATGCAATTTCTGTGTTTCATCGTCAATAAGAATGACCAAGGGATACAGTAAACCTGGAGTGAAGCATCGGAATCTATAACTAGTGTCACAGGGATGGTTCAAAACATAGACAGTAAGAAGAGTCAGTCTTTTTGTACTTAAATCGGCATTGTGCATTTTGTATTTAATTCCGATGCGATTCTGTGTTTCATCGTCAATACGAAGGTCAGACGGATACAGTAAACCTGAAGTGAAGCATCGGAATCTATAACTAGTGTCACAGGAATGGTTCAAAACATAGTCAGTAAGAACAGTCAGTCATCATGTCCTTAAGTCGGCATTGTGCCTTTTGTATTTAATTCCTATGCAAATTCTGTGATTCATCGTCAATAAGAAGGTCCAAGGGATACAGTAAACCTGGAGTGTAGCATCGGAATCTATAACTTGTCTCACAGGAATGGTTCAAAACATAGACAGTAAGAAGAGTGAGTCTTCGTGTACTTAAGTCGGCATTTTGCCTTTTGTATTTACTTCCGATGCAATTTCTGTGTTTCATAGTCAATGACAAGGTCCAAGGGATACAGTAAACCTGAAGAGAAGCATCGAAATCCATAACTAGTGTCACTGGAAAGGTTCAAAATATAGACAGTAAGAAGAGACAGTCTTCTTGTACTTAAGTCGGCATTGTGAATTTGTATATAATTCCGATGCAATTTCTGTGATTCATCGTAAATAAGAAGGACCAAGGGATACAGTAAACCTGAAGTGAAGCATCGGACTCTATAACTAGTGTCACAGAAATGGTTCAAAACATAGACAGTAGAAGAGTCAGTCTTCTTGTACTTAAGTCGGCATTGTGCCTTTTGTATTTAATTCCGATGCAATTTCTGTGTTTCATCGTCATTAAGAATGTCCAAGGGAAACAGAAATCCTGAAGGTAAGCATCGCAACCTATTACTAGTGTCACAGGAATGGTTCAAAACATAGTCAGTAAGAAGAGTCAGTCTTCTTGTACTTAAGTCGGCATTGTGCCTTTTCTATTTAATTCCGATGCAATTTCTGTGTTTCATCGTCAATAAGAAGGTCCAAAGGAAACAGTAAACCTGGAGTGAAGCATCGGAATCTATAACTAGTGTCACAGGAATGGTTAATATCATAGACAGTAGGAAGAGTCAGTCTCCTTGTACTTAAGTCGACATTGTGTCTTTTCTATTTAATTCCGATGCAATTACTGTGTTTCATCGTCAATAAGAAGGTCCAAGGGATACAGTAAACCTGGAGTGAAGCATCGGAATCTATAACTCGTGTCACAGGAATGTTTCATGGCATAGTCAGTAACAAGAGTCAGTCTTCTTGTACTTAAGTCGGCATTGTGCCTTTTCTATTTAATTCCGAAGCAATTTCTGTGTTTCATCGTCAATAAGAAGGTCCAAGGGATACAGTAAACCTGAAGTGAAGCATCGGAATTTATATCTAGTGTCACAGGAATGGTTCAAAACATAGACAGTAGGAAGAGTCAGTCTTCTTGTACTTAAGTCGGCATTGACTTTTGTATTAAATTCCGATGCAATTTCTGTGTTTCATCGTCAATAAGAATGACCAAGGGATACTGTAAACCTGAAGTGAAGCATCGGAATCTATAACTAGTGTCACAGGGATGGTTCAAAACATAGACAGTAAGAAGAGTCAGTCTTTTTGTACTTAAGTCGGCATTGTGCATTTTGTATTTAATTCCGATGCGATTCTGTGTTTCATCGTCAATAAGAAGGTCAGAGGGATACAGTAATCCTGAAGTGAAGCATCGGAATCTATAACTAGTGTCACAGGATTGGTTAAAAACATAGTCAGTAATAACAGTCAGTCTTGTTGTCCTTAAGTCGGCATTGTGCCTTTTGTATTTCATTCCGATGCAATTTCTGTGTTTCATCGTCAATAAGAATGTCCAAGGGAAACAGTAAACCTGAAGTGAAGCATCGGATTCCAAAACTAGTGTCACAGGAATGGTTCAAATCATAGAAAGTAAGTAGAGTCAGTCTTCTTGTACTTAAGTCGGCATTGTGCATTTTGTATTTAATTGAGATGCAATTTCTGTGTTTCATCGTCAATACGAAAGTTCCATGGTATACAGTAAACCTGAGGTGAAGCATCGGAATCTATAACTAGTGTCACAGGAATGGATCAAAACCTATTCAGTAAGAAGAGTCAGTCTTCTTGTACGTAAGTCGGCATTGTGCCTTTTCTATTTAATTCCGACGCAATTTCTGTGTTTCATCGTCAATAAGAAGGACAGAGGGATACAATAAACCTGAAGTGAAGCATCGGAATCTATAACTAGTGTCACAGGAATGGTTCAAAACATAGTCAGTAAGAAGTGTCAGTCTTCTTGTACTTAAGTCTTCATTGTGCCTTTTCTATTTGATTCCGATGCAATTCCTGTGTTTCATCGTCAATAAGAAGGTCCAAGGGATACTGTAAACCTGGAGTGAAGCATCGGAATCTATAACTCGTGTCACAGGAATGTTTCATGGCATAGTCAGTAACAAGAGTCAGTCTTCTTGTACTTAAGTCGGCATTGTGCCTTTTCTATTTAATTCCGAAGCTATTTCTGTGTTTCATCGTCAATAAGAAGGTCCGAGGGATACAGTAAACCTGAAGTGAAGCATCGGAATTTATATCTAGTGTCACAGGAATGGTTCAAAACATAGACGGTAGGAAGAGTCAGTCTTCTTGTACTTAAGTCGGCATTGTACCTTTTGTATTAAATTCCGATGCAATTTCTGTGTTTCATCGTCAATAAGAATGACCAAGGGATACAGTAAACCTGGAGTGAAGCATCGGAATCTATAACTAGTGTCACAGGGATGGTTCAAAACATAGACAGTAAGAAGAGTCAGTCTTTTTGTACTTAAATCGGCATTGTGCATTTTGTATTTAATTCCGATGCGATTCTGTGTTTCATCGTCAATACGAAGGTCAGACGGATACAGTAAACCTGAAGTGAAGCATCGGAATCTATAACTAGTGTCACAGGAATGGTTCAAAACATAGTCAGTAAGAACAGTCAGTCATCATGTCCTTAAGTCGCCATTGTGCCTTTTGTATTTAATTCCTATGCAAATTCTGTGATTCATCGTCAATAAGAAGGTCCAAGGGATACAGTAAACCTGGAGTGTAGCATCGGAATCTATAACTTGTCTCACAGGAATGGTTCAAAACATAGACAGTAAGAAGAGTGAGTCTTCGTGTACTTAAGTCGGCATTTTGCCTTTTGTATTTACTTCCGATGCAATTTCTGTGTTTCATAGTCAATGACAAGGTCCAAGGGATACAGTAAACCTGAAGAGAAGCATCGAAATCCATAACTAGTGTCACTGGAAAGGTTCAAAATATAGACAGTAAGAAGAGACAGTCTTCTTGTACTTAAGTCGGCATTGTGAATTTGTATATAATTCCGATGCAATTTCTGTGATTCATCGTAAATAAGAAGGACCAAGGGATACAGTAAACCTGAAGTGAAGCATCGGACTCTATAACTAGTGTCACAGAAATGGTTCAAAACATAGACAGTAGAAGAGTCAGTCTTCTTGTACTTAAGTCGGCATTGTGCCTTTTGTATTTAATTCCGATGCAATTTCTGTGTTTCATCGTCATTAAGAATGTCCAAGGGAAACAGAAATCCTGAAGGTAAGCATCGCAACCTATTACTAGTGTCACAGGAATGGTTCAAAACATAGTCAGTAAGAAGAGTCAGTCTTCTTGTACTTAAGTCGGCATTGTGCCTTTTCTATTTAATTCCGATGCAATTTCTGTGTTTCATCGTCAATAAGAAGGTCCAAAGGAAACAGTAAACCTGGAGTGAAGCATCGGAATCTATAACTAGTGTCACAGGAATGGTTAATATCATAGACAGTAGGAAGAGTCAGTCTCCTTGTACTTAAGTCGACATTGTGTCTTTTCTATTTAATTCCGATGCAATTACTGTGTTTCATCGTCAATAAGAAGGTCCAAGGGATACAGTAAACCTGGAGTGAAGCATCGGAATCTATAACTCGTGTCACAGGAATGTTTCATGGCATAGTCAGTAACAAGAGTCAGTCTTCTTGTACTTAAGTCGGCATTGTGCCTTTTCTATTTAATTCCGAAGCAATTTCTGTGTTTCATCGTCAATAAGAAGGTCCAAGGGATACAGTAAACCTGAAGTGAAGCATCGGAATTTATATCTAGTGTCACAGGAATGGTTCAAAACATAGACAGTAGGAAGAGTCAGTCTTCTTGTACTTAAGTCGGCATTGACTTTTGTATTAAATTCCGATGCAATTTCTGTGTTTCATCGTCAATAAGAATGACCAAGGGATACTGTAAACCTGAAGTGAAGCATCGGAATCTATAACTAGTGTCACAGGGATGGTTCAAAACATAGACAGTAAGAAGAGTCAGTCTTTTTGTACTTAAGTCGGCATTGTGCATTTTGTATTTAATTCCGATGCGATTCTGTGTTTCATCGTCAATAAGAAGGTCAGAGGGATACAGTAATCCTGAAGTGAAGCATCGGAATCTATAACTAGTGTCACAGGATTGGTTAAAAACATAGTCAGTAATAACAGTCAGTCTTGTTGTCCTTAAGTCGGCATTGTGCCTTTTGTATTTCATTCCGATGCAATTTCTGTGTTTCATCGTCAATAAGAATGTCCAAGGGAAACAGTAAACCTGAAGTGAAGCATCGGATTCCAAAACTAGTGTCACAGGAATGGTTCAAATCATAGAAAGTAAGTAGAGTCAGTCTTCTTGTACTTAAGTCGGCATTGTGCATTTTGTATTTAATTGAGATGCAATTTCTGTGTTTCATCGTCAATACGAAAGTTCCATGGTATACAGTAAACCTGAGGTGAAGCATCGGAATCTATAACTAGTGTCACAGGAATGGATCAAAACCTATTCAGTAAGAAGAGTCAGTCTTCTTGTACGTAAGTCGGCATTGTGCCTTTTCTATTTAATTCCGACGCAATTTCTGTGTTTCATCGTCAATAAGAAGGACAGAGGGATACAATAAACCTGAAGTGAAGCATCGGAATCTATAACTAGTGTCACAGGAATGGTTCAAAACATAGTCAGTAAGAACAGTCAGTCTTCATGTCCTTAAGTCGGCATTGTGCCTTTTGTATTTAATTCCGATGCAATTTCTGTGTTTCATCGTCAATAAGAAGGGCCAAGGGATAAAGTGAACCTGAAGTGAAGCATCGGAATCTATAACTAGTGTCACAGGAATGGTTCAAAACATATTCAGTAAGAAGAGTCAGTCTTCTTTTACTTAAGTCTTCATTGTGCCTTTTCTATTTAATTCCGATGCAATTTCTGTGTTTCATCGTCAATAAGAAGGTCCAAGGGATACAGTAAAAGTGGAGTAAAGCATCGGAATCTATGACTAGTGTCACAGGAATGGTTCAAAGCATAGACAGTAACAAGAGTCAGTCTTCGTGTACTGAAGTCGGCATTTTGACTTTTGTATTTAATTCCGATGAAATTTCTGTGTTTCATCGTCAATTAGAAGGACCAAGGGATACAGTGAACCTGAAGTGAAGCATCGGAATCTATAACTAGTGTCACAGGAATGGTTCAAATCTTATTCAGTAAGAAGAGTCAGTCTTCTTTCACTTAAGTCTTCATTGTGCCTTTTCTGTTTAATTCCGATGCAATTTCTGTGTATCATCGTCAATAAGAAGGTCCAAGGGATACAGTAATGCTGGAGTGAAGCATCGGAATGTATGACTAGTGTCAATGGAATGGTTCAAAACATAGACAGTAAGAGGAGTCAGTCTTCTTGTACTTAAGTCGGCATTTTGCCTTTTGTATTTAATTCCGATGCAATTTCTGTGTTTTATCGTCAATAAGTAGCTCCAAGGGATACAGTAAACCTGGCGTGAAGCATCGGAATCTATAACTAGTGTCACAGTAATGGTTCAAATCATAGACAGTAAGAAGTGTCAGACGTCTTTTACTTAAGTCGGCATTGTGCCTTTTGTATTTACTTCCGATGCAATTTCTGTGTTTCATAGTCAATGACAAGGTCCAAGGGATTCAGTAAACCTGAAGTGAAGCATCGAAATCTATAACTAGTGTCACTGGAAAGGTTCAAAATATAGACAGTAAGAAGAGTCAGTCTTCTTGTACTTAAGTCGGCATTGTGAATTTGTATAATAATTCCGATGCAATTTTTGTGATTCATCGTAAATAAGAAGGACCAAGGGATACAGTAAACCAGAAGTGAAGCATCGGACTCTATAACTAGTGTCACAGAAATGGTTCAAAACATAGACAGTAGAAGAGTCAGTCTTCTTGTACTTAAGTCGGCATTGTGCCTTTTGTATTTAATTCCGATGCAATTTCTGTGTTTCATCGTCAACAAGAAGGTCCAAGGGATACAGTAAACCTGGAGTGAAGCATCGGAATCTATAACTAGTGTCACAGGAATGGTTAATATCATAAACAGTAGGAAGAGTCAGGCTGCTTGTACTTAAGTCGACATTGTGTCTTTTCTATTTAATTCCGATGCAATTACTGTGTTTCATCGTCAATAAGAAGGTCCAAGGGATACAGTAAAGCTGGAGTGAAGCATCGGAATCTATAACTAGTGTCACAGGAATGGTTCAAATCATAGACACTAGGAAGAGTCAGTCTTCTTGTACTTAAGTCGACATTGTGTATTTTCTATTTAATTCCGATGCAATTACTGTGTTTCATCGTCAATAAGAATGTCAGAGGGATACAATAAACCTGAAGTGAAGCATCAGAATCTATAACTAGTGTCACAGGAATGGTTCAAAACATAGTCAGTAAGAAGTGTCAGTCTTCTTGTACTTAAGTCTTCATTGTGCCTTTTCTATTTGATTCCGATGCAATTCCTGTGTTTCATTGTCAATAAGAGGGTCCAAGGGATACAGTAAACCTGGAGTGAAGCATCGGAATCTATAACTCGTGTCACAGGAATGTTTCATGGCATAGTCAGTAACAAGAGTCAGTCTTCTTGTACTTAAGTCGGCATTGTGCCTTTTCTATTTAATTCCGAAGCTATTTCTGTGTTTCATCGTCAATAAGAAGGTCCAAGGGATACAGTAAACCTGGAGTGAAGCATCGGAATCTATAACTAGTGTCACAGGGATGGTTCAAAACATAGACAGTAAGAAGAGGCAGTCTTTTTGTACTGAAATCGGCATTGTGCATTTTGTATTTAATTCCGATGCGATTCTGTGTTTCATCGTCAATAAGAAGGTCAGACGGATACAGTAATCCTGAAGTGAAGCATCGAATCTATAACTAGTGTCACAGGATTGGTTAAAAACATAGTCAGTAATAACAGTCAGTCTTGTTGTCCTTAAGTCGGCATTGTGCATTTTGTATTTCATTCCGATGCAATTTCTGTGTTTCATCGTCAATAAGAATGTGTAAGGGAAACAGTAAACCTGAAGTGAAGCATCGGAATCCAAAACTAGTGTCACAGGAATGGTTCAAATCATAGAAAGTAAGTAGAGTCAGTCTTCTTGTACTTAAGTCGGCATTGTGCATTTTGTATTTAATTGAGATTCAATTTCTGTGTTTCATCGTCAATACGAAAGTTCCATGGTATGCAGTAAACCTGAGGTGAAGCATCGGAATCTATAACTAGTGTCACAGGAATGGATCAAAACCTAGTCAGTAAGAAGAGTCATTCTTCTTGTACGTAAGTCGGCATTGTGCCTTTTCTATTTAATTCCGACGCCAATTTCTGTGTTTCGTCGTCAATAAGAAGGACAGAGGGATACAATAAACCTGAAGTGAAGCATCGGAATCTATAACTAGTGTCACAGGAATGGTTCAAAACATAGTCAGTAAGAATAGTCAGTCATCATGTCCTTAAGTCGGCATTGTGCCTTTTGTATTTGATTCCTATGCAAATTCTGTGTTTCATCGTCAATAAGAAGGTCCAAAGGAAACAGTAAACTGGAGTGAAGCATCGGAATCTATAACTAGTGTCACAGGAATGGTTAATATCATAGACAGTAGGAAGAGTCAGTCTCCTTGTACTTAAGTCAACATTGTGTCTTTTCTATTTAATTCCGATGCAATTACTGTGTTTCATCGTCAATAAGAAGGTCCAAGGGATACAGTAAACCTGGAGTGAAGCATCGGAATCTATAACTCGTGTCACAGGAATGTTTCATGGCATAGTCAGTAACAAGAGTCAGTCTTCTTGTACTTAAGTCGGCATTGTGCCTTTTCTATTTAATTCCGAAGCAATTTCTGTGTTTCATCGTCAATAAGAAGGTCCAAGGGATACAGTAAACCTGAAGTGAAGCATCGGAATTTATATCTAGTGTCACAGGAATGGTTCAAAACATAGACAGTAGGAAGAGTCAGTCTTCTTGTACTTAAGTCGGCATTGACCTTTTGTATTAAATTCCGATGCAATTTCTGTGTTTCATCGTCAATAAGAATGACCAAGGGATACTGTAAACCTGAAGTGAAGCATCGGAATCTATAACTAGTGTCACAGGGATGGTTCAAAACATAGACAGTAAGAAGAGTCTGTCTTTTTGTACTTAAGTCGGCATTGTGCATTTTGTATTTAATTCCGATGCGATTCTGTGTTTCATCGTCAATAAGAAGGTCAGAGGGATACAGTAATCCTGAAGTGAAGCATCGGAATCTATAACTAGTGTCACAGGATTGGTTAAAAACATAGTCAGTAATAACAGTCAGTCTTGTTGTCCTTAAGTCGGCATTGTGCCTTTTGTATTTCATTCCGATGCAATTTCTGTGTTTCATCGTCAATAAGAATGTCCAAGGGAAACAGTAAACCTGAAGTGAAGCATCGGATTCCAAAACTAGTGTCACAGGAATGGTTCAAATCATAGAAAGTAAGTAGAGTCAGTCTTCTTGTACTTAAGTCGGCATTGTGCATTTTGTATTTAATTGAGATGCAATTTCTGTGTTTCATCGTCAATACGAAAGTTCCATGGTATACAGTAAACCTGAGGTGAAGCATCGGAATCTATAACTAGTGTCACAGGAATGGATCAAAACCTATTCAGTAAGAAGAGTCAGTCTTCTTGTACGTAAGTCGGCATTGTGCCTTTTCTATTTAATTCCGACGCAATTTCTGTGTTTCATCGTCAATAAGAAGGACAGAGGGATACAATAAACCTGAAGTGAAGCAACGGAATCTATAACTAGTGTCACAGGAATGGTTCAAAACATAGTCAGTAAGAACAGTCAGTCTTCATGTCCTTAAGTCGGCATTGTGCCTTTTGTATTTAATTCCGATGCAATTTCTGTGTTTCATCGTCAATAAGAAGGGCCAAGGGATAAAGTGAACCTGAAGTGAAGCATCGGAATCTATAACTAGTGTCACAGGAATGGTTCAAAACATATTCAGTAAGAAGAGTCAGTCTTCTTTTACTTAAGTCTTCATTGTGCCTTTTCTATTTAATTCCGATGCAATTTCTGTGTTTCATCGTCAATAAGAAGGTCCAAGGGATACAGTAAAAGTGGAGTAAAGCATCGGAATCTATGACTAGTGTCACAGGAATGGTTCAAAGCATAGACAGTAACAAGAGTCAGTCTTCGTGTACTGAAGTCGGCATTTTGACTTTTGTATTTAATTCCGATGAAATTTCTGTGTTTAATCGTCAATTAGAAGGACCAAGGGATACAGTGAACCTGAAGTGAAGCATCGGAATCTATAACTAGTGTCACAGGAATGGTTCAAATCTTATTCAGTAAGAAGAGTCAGTCTTCTTTCACTTAAGTCTTCATTGTGCCTTTTCTGTTTAATTCCGATGCAATTTCTGTGTATCATCGTCAATAAGAAGGTCCAAGGGATACAGTAATGCTGTAGTGAAGCATCGGAATGTATGACTAGTGTCAATGGAATGGTTCAAAACATAGACAGTAAGAGGAGTCAGTCTTCTTGTACTTAAGTCGGCATTTTGCCTTTTGTATTTAATTCCGATGCAATTTCTGTGTTTTATCGTCAATAAGTAGCTCCAAGGGATACAGTAAACCTGGCGTGAAGCATCGGAATCTATAACTAGTGTCACAGTAATGGTTCAAATCATAGACAGTAAGAAGTGTCAGACGTCTTTTACTTAAGTCGGCATTGTGCCTTTTGTATTTACTTCCGATGCAATTTCTGTGTTTCATAGTCAATGACAAGGTCCAAGGGATACAGTAAACCTGAAGTGAAGCATCGAAATCTATAACTAGTGTCACTGGAAAGGTTCAAAATATAGACAGTAAGAAGAGTCAGTCTTCTTGTACTTAAGTCGGCATTGTGAATTTGTATAATAATTCCGATGCAATTTTGTGATTCATCGTAAATAAGAAGGACCAAGGGATACAGTAAACCTGAAGTGAAGCATCGGACTCTATAACTAGTGTCACAGAAATGGTTCAAAACATAGACAGTAGAAGAGTCAGTCTTCTTGTACTTAAGTCGGCATTGTGCCTTTTGTATTTAATTCCGATGCAATTTCTGTGTTTCATCGTCAACAAGAAGGTCCAAGGGATACAGTAAACCTGGAGTGAAGCATCGGAATCTATAACTAGTGTCACAGGAATGGTTAATATCATAAACAGTAGGAAGAGTCAGTCTGCTTGTACTTAAGTCGACATTGTGTCTTTTCTATTTAATTCCGATGCAATTACTGTGTTTCATCGTCAATAAGAAGGTCCAAGGGATACAGTAAAGCTGGAGTGAAGCATCGGAATCTATAACTAGTGTCACAGGAATGGTTCAAATCATAGACACTAGGAAGAGTCAGTCTTCTTGTACTTAAGTCGACATTGTGTATTTTCTATTTAATTCCGATGCAATTACTGTGTTTCATCGTCAATAAGAATGTCAGAGGGATACAATAAACCTGAAGTGAAGCATCAGAATCTATAACTAGTGTCACAGGAATGGTTCAAAACATAGTCAGTAAGAAGTGTCAGTCTTCTTGTACTTAAGTCTTCATTGTGCCTTTTCTATTTAATTCCGATGCAATTCCTGTGTTTTCATCGTCAATAAGAGGGTCCAAGGGATACAGTAAACTGGAGTGAAGCATCGGAATCTATAACTCGTGTCACAGGAATGTTTCATGGCATAGTCAGTAACAAGAGTCAGTCTTCTTGTACTTAAGTCGGCATTGTGCCTTTTCTATTTAATTCCGAAGCTATTTCTGTGTTTTCATCGTCAATAAGAAGGTCCAAGGGATACAGTAAACCTGGAGTGAAGCATCGGAATCTATAACTAGTGTCACAGGGATGGTTCAAAACATAGACAGTAAGAAGAGGCAGTCTTTTTGTACTTAAATCGGCATTGTGCATTTTGTATTTAATTCCGATGCGATTCTGTGTTTCATCGTCAATAAGAAGGTCAGACGGATACAGTAATCCTGAAGTGAAGCATCGGAATCTATAACTAGTGTCACAGGATTGGTTAAAAACATAGTCAGTAATAACAGTCAGTCTTGTTGTCCTTAAGTCGGCATTGTGCATTTTGTATTTCATTCCGATGCAATTTCTGTGTTTCATCGTCAATAAGAATGTGTAAGGGAAACAGTAAACCTGAAGTGAAGCATCGGAATCCAAAACTAGTGTCACAGGAATGGTTCAAATCATAGAAAGTAAGTAGAGTCAGTCTTCTTGTACTTAAGTCGGCATTGTGCATTTTGTATTTAATTGAGATTCAATTTCTGTGTTTCATCGTCAATACGAAAGTTCCATGGTATGCAGTAAACCTGAGGTGAAGCATCGGAATCTATAACTAGTGTCACAGGAATGGATCAAAACCTAGTCAGTAAGAAGAGTCATTCTTCTTGTACGTAAGTCGGCATTGTGCCTTTTCTATTTAATTCCGACGCAATTTCTGTGTTTCGTCGTCAATAAGAAGGACAGAGGGATACAATAAACCTGAAGTGAAGCATCGGAATCTATAACTAGTGTCACAGGAATGGTTCAAAACATAGTCAGTAAGAATAGTCAGTCATCATGTCCTTAAGGCGGCATTGTTCCTTTTGTATTTAATTCCTATGCAAATTCTGTGTTTCATCGTCAATAAGAAGGTCCAAGGGATACAGTAAACCTGGAGTGTAGCATCGGAATCTATAACTTGTCTCACAGGAATGGTTCAAAACATAGACAGTAAGAAGAGTGAGTCTTCGTGTACTTAAGTCGGCATTTTGCCGTTTGTATTTAATTCCGATGCAATTTCTGTGTTTCATCGTCAATAAGAAGGGCCAAGGGATACAGTGAACCTGAAGTGAAGCATCGGAATCTATAACTAGTGTCACAGGAATGGTTCAAAACATATTCAGTGAGAAGAGTCAGTCTTCTTTTACTTAAGTCTTCATTGTGCCTTTTCTATTTAATTTCGATGCAATTTATGTGTTTCATTGTCAATAAGAAGGTCCAAGGGATACAGTAAAAGTGGGAGTAAAGCATCGGAATCTATGACTAGTGTCACAGGAATGGTTCAAACATAGACAGTAAGAAGAGTCAGTCCTTCGTGTACTTAAGTCGGCATTTTGCCTTTTGTATTTAATTCCGATGAAATTTCTGTGTTTCATCGTCAATTAGAAGGTCCAAGGGATACAGTGAACCTGAAGTGCAGCATCGGAATCTATAACTAGTGTCACAGGAATGGTTCAAATCTTATTCAGTAAGAAGAGTCAGTCTTCTTTCACTTAAGTCTTCATTGTGCCTTTTCTATTTAATTCCGATGCAATTTCTGTGTTTCATCGTCAATAAGAAGGTCCAAGGGATACAGTAAAGCTGGAGTGAAGCATCGGAATCTATGACTAGTGTCAATGGAATGGTTCAAAACATAGACAGTAAGAGGAGTCAGTCTTCTTGTACTTAAGTCGGCATTTTGCCTTTTGTATTTAATTCCGATGCAATTTCTGTGTTTTATCGTCAATAAGAAGCTCCAAGGGATACAGTAAACCTGGCGTGAAGCATCGGAATCTATAACTAGTGTCACAGTAATGGTTCAAATCATAGACAGTAAGAAGTGTCAGACGTCTTTTACTTAAGTCGGCATTGTGCCTTTTGTATTTACTTCCGACGCAATTTCTGTGTTTCGTAGTCAATGACAAGGTCCAAGGGATACAGTAAACCTGAAGTGAAGCATCGAAATCTATAACTAGTGTCACTGGAAAGGTTCAAAATATAGACAGTAAGAAGAGTCAGTCTTCTTGTACTTAAGTCGGCATTGTGAATTTGTATATAATTCCGATGCAATTTTTGTGTTTCATCGTAAATAAGAAGGACCAAGGGATACAGTAAACCTGAAGTGAAGCATCGGACTCTATAACTAGTGTCACAGAAATGGTTCAAAACATAGACAGTAGAAGAGTCAGTCTTCTTGTACTTAAGTCGGCATTGTGCCTTTTGTATTTAATTCCGATGCAATTTCTGTGTTTCATCGTCAACAAGAAGGTCCAAGGGATACAGTAAATCTGGAGTGAAGCATCGGAATCTATAACTAGTGTCACAGGAATGGTTAATATCATAGACAGTAGGAAGAGTCAGTCTCCTTGTACTTAAGGCGACATTGTGTCTTTTCTATTTAATTCCGATGCAATTACTGTGTTTCATCGTCAATAAGAAGGTCCAAGGGATACAGTAAAGCTGGAGTGAAGCATCGGAATCTATAACTAGTGTCACAGGGATGGTTCAAAACATAGACAGTAAGAAGAGTCAGTCTTTTTCTACTTAAACCGGCATTGTGCATTTTGTATTTAATTCCGATGCGATTCTGTGTTTCATCGTCAGTAAGACGGTCAGACGGATACAGTAATCCTGAAGTGAAGCATCGGAATCTATAACTAGTGTCACAGGATTGGTTAAAAACATAGTCAGTAATAACAGTCAGTCTTGTTGTCCTTAAGTCGGCATTGTGCCTTTTGTATTTCATTCCGATGCAATTTCTGTGTTTCATCGTCAATAAGAATGTCCAAGGGAAACAGTAAACCTGAAGTGAAGCATCGGAATACAAAACTAGTGTCACAGGAATGGTTCAAATCATAGAAAGTAAGTAGAGTCAGTCTTCTTGTACTTAAGTCGGCATTGTGCATTTTGTATTTAATTGAGATGCAATTTCTGTGTTTCATCGTCAATACGAAAGTTCCATGGTATACAGTAAACCTGAGGTGAAGCATCGGAATCTATAACTAGTGTCACAGGAATGGAGCAAAACCTAGTCAGTAAGAAGAGTCAGTCTTCTTGTACGTAAGTCGGCATTGTGCCTTTTCTATTTAATTCCGACGCAATTTCTGTGTTTCATCGTCAATAACAAGGACAGAGGGATACAATAAACCTGAAGTGAAGCATCGGAATCTATAACTAGTGTCACAGGAATGGTTCAAAACATAGTCAGTAAGAACAGTCAGTCTTCATGTCCTTAAGTCGGCATTGTGCCTTTTGTATTTAATTCCTATGCAAATTCTGTGTTTCATCGTCAATAAGAAGGTGCAAGGGATACAGTAAACCTGGAGTGTAGCATCGGAATCTATAACTTGTGTCACAGGAATGGTTCAAAACATAGACAGTAAGAAGAGTGAGTCTTCGTGTACTTAAGTCGGCATTTTGCCTTTTGTATTTAATTCCGATGCAATTTCTGTGTTTCATCGTCAATAAGAAGGGCCAAGGGATACAGTGAACCTGAAGTGAAGCATCGGAATCTATAACTAGTGTCACAGGAATGGTTCAAAACATATTCAGTAAGAAGAGTCAGTCTTCTTTTACTTAAGTCTTCATTGTGCCTTTTCTTATTAATTTCGATGCAATTTCTGTGTTTCATCGTCAATAAGAAGGTCCAAGGGATACAGTAAAAGTGGAGTAAAGCATCGGAATCTATGACTAGTGTCACAGGAATGGTTCCAAACATAGTCAGTAAGAAGAATCAGTCTTCGTGTACTTAAGTCGGCATTTTGCCTTTTGTATTTAATTCCGATGAAATTTCTGTGTTTCATCGTCAATTAGAAGGTCCAAGGGATACAGTGAACCTGAAGTGAAGCATCGGAATCTATAACTAGTGTCACAGGAATGGTTCAAATCTTATTCAGTAAGAAGAGTCAGTCTTCTTTCACTTAAGTCTTCATTGTGCCTTTTCTATTTAATTCCGATGCAATTTCAGTGTTTCATCGTCAATAAGAAGGTCCAAGGGATACAGTAAAGCTGGAGTGAAGCATCGGAATCTATGACTAGTGTCAATGGAATGGTTCAAAACATAGACAGTAAGAGGAGTCAGTCTTCTTGTACTTAAGTCGGCATTTTGCCTTTTGTATTTAATTCCGATGCAATTTCTGTGTTTTATCGTCAATAAGAAGCTCCAAGGGATACAGTAAACCTGGCGTGAAGCATCGGAATCTATAACTAGTGTCACAGTAATGGTTCAAATCATAGACAGTAAGAAGTGTCAGACGTATTTTACTTAAGTCGGCATTGTGCCTTTTGTATTTACTTCCGATGCAATTTCTGTGTTTCATAGTCAATGACAAGGTCCAAGGGATACAGTAAACCTGAAGTGAAGCATCGAAATCTATAACTAGTGTCACTGGAAAGGTTCAAAATATAGACAGTAAGAAGAGTCAGTCTTCTTGTACTTAAGTCGGCATTGTGAATTTGTATATAATTCCGATGCAATTTTTGTGATTCATCGTAAATAAGAAGGACCAAGGGATACAGTAAACCTGAAGTGAAGCATCGGACTCTATAACTAGTGTCACAGAAATGGTTCAAAACACAGACAGTAGAAGAGTCAGTCTTCTTGTACTTAAGTCGGCATTGTGCCTTTTTATTTAATTCCGATGCCATTTCTGTGTTTCATCGTCAATAAGAATGTCCAAGGGAAACAGAAATCAAGAAGTGTAGCATCGGAACCTATTACTAGTGTCTCAGGAATGGTTCAAAACATAGTCAGTAAGAAGAGTCAGTCTTCTTGTCCTTCAGTCGGCATTGTGCCTTTTGTATTTCATTCCGATGCAATTTCTGTGTTTCATCGGCAATAA
Organism: Schistocerca piceifrons; assembly: GCF_021461385.2. Lineage (NCBI taxonomy): Eukaryota > Metazoa > Arthropoda > Insecta > Orthoptera > Acrididae > Schistocerca > Schistocerca piceifrons. The sequence goes on along the minus strand of NW_025727442.1, from coordinate 5,136 downwards.
GGTCAGAGGGATACAGTAAACCAGAAGTGAAGCATCGGAATCCAAACCTAGTGTCACAGGAATGGTTCAAATCATAGACAGTAGGAATTGTCAGTCTTCTTGTACTTAAGTCGGCATTGTGCCTTTAGTATTTAATTCCGATGCAATTTCTGTGTTTCATCGTCAATACGAAAGGTCCAAGGTATACAGTATACCTGAAGTGAAGCATCGGAATCTATAACTAGTGTCACAGGAATGGTTCCAAACATAATCAGTAAGAAGAGTCAGTCCTCTTGTACTTAAGCCGGCATTGTGCCTTTTCTTTCTATTTCCGATGCAATTTCTGTGTTTCATCGTCAATAAGAAGGTCCAAGGGGTACAGTAACCCTTGAGTGAAGCATCGGAATCTATAACTAGTGTCACAGGAATGGTTCAAATCATAGACAGTAAGAAGAGTTAGTCTTCTTGTACTTAAGTCTTCATTGTGCCTTTTCTATTTGATTCCGATGCAATTCCTGTGTTTCATCGCCTATAAGAAGGTCCAAGGGATACAGTAAACCTGGAGTGAAGCATCGGTATCTATAACTAGTGTCACAGGAATGTTTCATAGCATAGTCAGTAAGAAGAGTCAGTCTTCTTGTACTTAAGTCGGCATTGTGCCTTTTCTATTTAATTCCGAAGCGATTTCTGTGTTTCATCGTCAATAAGAAGGTCCAAGGGATACAGTAAACCTGAAGTGAAGCATCGGAATTTATATCTAGTGTCACAGGAATGGTTCAAAACATAGACAGTAGGAAGAGTCAGTCTTCTTGACCTTAAGTCGGCATTGTACCTTTTGTAATAAATTCTGATGCAATTTCTGTGTTTCATCGTCAATAAGAATGACCAAGGGATACAGTAAACCTGGAGTGAAGCATCGGAATCTATAACTAGTGTCACAGGGATGGTTCAAAACATAGACAGTAAGAAGAGTCTGTCTTTTTGTACTTAAGTCGGCATTGTGCATTTTGAATTTAATTCCGATGCAATTTCTGTGTTTCATCGTCAATAAAAAGGTCAGAGGGAAACAGTAATCCTGAAGTGAAGCATCGGAATCTATAACTAGTGTCACAGGATTGGTTAAAAACATAGTCAGTAAGAACAGTCAGTCTTGTTGTCCTTAAGTCGGCATTGTGCCTTTTGCATTTCATTCCGATGCAATTTCTGTGTTTCATCGTCAATAAGAATGTCCAAGGGAAACAATAAACCTGAAGTGAAGCATCGGAATCCAAAACTAGTGTCACAGGAATGGTTCAAATCATAGAGAGTAAGTAGAGTCTGTCTTCTTGTACTTAAGTCGGCATTGTGCATTTTGTATTTAATTGAGATGCAATTTCTGTGTTTCATCGTCAATACGAAAGTTCCATGGTATACAGTAAACCTGAGGTGAAGCATCGGAATCTATAACAAGTGTCACAGGAATGGATCAAAACCTAGTCAGTAAGAAGAGTCAGTCTTCTTGAACTTAAGTCGGCATTGTGCTTTTTCTATTTAATTCCGACGCAATTTCTGTGTTTCATCGTCAATAAGAAGGACAGAGGGATACAATAAACCTGAAGTGAAGCATAGGAATCTATAACTAGTGTCACAGGAATGGTTCAAAACATAGTCAGTAAGAACAGTCAGTCTTCATGTCCTTAAGTCGGCATTGTGCTTTTGTATTTAATTCCTATGCAAATTCTGTGTTTCATCGTCAATAATAAGCCCAAGGGATACAGTAAACCTGGAGTGTAGCATCGGAATCTATAACTTGTGTCACAGGAATGGTTCAAAACATAGACACTAAGAAGAGTGAGTCTTCGTGTACTTAAGTCGGCATTTTGCCTTTTGTATTTAATTCCGATGCAATTTCTGTGTTTCATCGTCAATAAGAAGGGCCAAGGGATACAGTGAACCTGAAGTGAAGCAACGGAATCTATAACTAGTGTCACAGGAATGGTTCAAAACATATTCAGTAAGAAGAGTCAGTCTTCTTTTACTTAAGTCTTCATTGTGCCTTTTCTATTTAATTCCGATGCAATTTCTGTGTTTCTTCGTCAATAAGAAGGTCCAAGGGATACAGTAAACCTGGAGTAAAGCATCGGAATCTATGACTAGTGTCACAGGAATGGTTCAAAACATAGACAGTAAGAAGAGTCAGTCTTCGTGTACTTAAGTCAGGATTTTGCCTTTTGTATTTAATTCCGATGAAATTTCTGTGTTTCATCGTCAATTAGAAGGTCCAAGGGATACAGTGAACCTGAAGTGAAGCATCGGAATCTATAACTAGTGTCACAGGAATGGTTCAAATCTTATTCAGTAAGAAGAGTCAGTCTTCTTGTACTTAAGTCGGCATTTTGCCTTTTGTATTTAATTCCGATGCAATTTCTGTGTTTTATCGTCAATAAGAAGCTCCAAGGGATACAGTAAACCTGGCGTGAAGCATCGGAATCTATAACTAGTGTCACAGTAATTGTTCAAATCATAGACAGTAAGAAGTGTCAGACGTCTTGTACTTAAGTCGGCATTGTGCCTTTTCTATTTACTTCCGATGCAATTTCTGTGTTTCTTAGTCAATGACAAGGTCCAAGGGATACAGTAAACCTGATGTGAAGCATCGAAATCTATAACTAGTGTCACTGGAAAGGTTCAAAATATAGACAGTAAGAAGAGTCAGTCTTCTTGTACTTAAGTCGGCATTGTGAATTTGTATATAATTCCGATGCAATTTCTGTGATTCGTCGTAAATAAGAAGGTCCAAGGGATACAGTAAACCTGAAGTGAAGCATCGGACTCTATAACTAGTGTCACAGAAATGGTTCAAAACATAGGCAGTAGAAGAGTCAGTCTTCTTGTACTTAAGTCGGCATTGTGCCTTTTGTATTTAATTCCGATGCAATTTCTTTGTTTCATCGTCAATAAGAATGTCCAAGGGAAACAGAAATCCTGAAGTGTAGCATCGGAACCTACTACTAGTGTCACAGGAATGGTTCAAAACATAGTCAGTAAGAAGAGTCAGTCTTCTTGTCCTTCAGTCGGCATTGTGCCTTTTGTATTTCATTCCGATGCAATTTCTGTGTTTCATCGGCAATAAGGTCAGAGGGATACAGTAAACCTGAAGTGAAGCATCGGAATCCAAAACAAGTGTCACAGGAATGGTTCAAATCATAGACAGTAGGAATTGTCAGACTTCTTGTACTTAAGTCGGCATTGTGCCTTTTGTGTTTAATTCCGATGCAATTTCTGTGTTTCATCGTCAATACGAAAGGTCCAAGGTATACAGTATACCTGAAGTGAAGCTTCGGAATCTATAACTAGTGTCACAGGAATGGTTCCAAACATAGTCAGTAAGAAGAGTCAGTCCTCTTGTACTTAAGTCGGCATTGTGCCTTTTCTATTTAATTCCGATGCAATTACCGTGTTTCATCGGCAATAAGAAGGTCAGAGGGATACAATAAACCTGAAGTGAAGCATCAGAATCTATAACTAGTGTCACAGGACTGGTTCAAAACATAGTCAGTAAGAACAGTCAGTCTTCTTGTCCTTAAGTTGGCATTGTGCCTTTTGAATTTAATTCCTATGCAATTTCTGTGTTTCATCGTCAATAAGAAGGTCCAAGGGATACAGTAAACCTGGAGTGTACATCGGAATCTATAACTAGTGTCACAGGAATGGTTGAAAACATAGACAGTAAGAAGAGTGAGTCTTCGTGTACTTAAGTCGGCATTTTGCCTTTTGTATTTAATTCCGATGCAATTTCTGTGTTTCATCGTCAATAAGAAAGTCCAAGGGTTACAGTAAACCTGAAGTGAAGCATCGGAATCTATAACTAGTGTCACAGGAATGGTTCAAAACATAGTAAGTAAGAACAGTCAGTCTTCTTGTCCTTAAGTCGGCATTGTGCCTTTTGTATTTAATTCCTATGCAATTTCTGTGTTTCATCGTCAATAAGAAGGTCCAAGGGATACAGTAAACCTGGAGTGTAGCATCGGAATCTATAACTAGTGTCACAGGAATGGTTGAAAACATAGACAGTAGGAAGAGTCAGTCTTCTTGACCTTAAGTCGGCATTGTACCTTTTGTATTAAATTCCGATGCAATTTCTGTGTTTCATCGTCAATAAGAATGACCAAGGGATACAGTAAACCTGGAGTGAAGCATCGGAATCTATAACTAGTGTCACAGGGATGGTTCAAAACATAGACAGTAAGAAGAGTCAGTCTTTTTGTACTTAAGTCGGCATTGTGCATTTTGTATTTAATTCCGATGCAATTTCTGTGTTTCATCGTCAATAAAAAGGTCAGAGGTATACAGTAATCCTGAAGTGAAGCATCGGAATCTATAACTAGTGTCACAGGATTGGTTAAAAACATAGTCAGTAAAAACAGTCAGTCTTCTTCTCCTTAAGTCGGCATTGTGCCTTTTGTATTTCATTCCGATGCAATTTCTGTGTTTCATCGTCAATAAGAATGTCCAAGGGAAACAGTAAACCTGAAGTGAATCATCGGAATCTAAAACTAGTGTCACAGGAATGGTTCAAAACCTAGTCAGTAAGAAGAGTCAGTCTTCTTGTACTTAAGTCGGCATTGTGCCTATTCTATTTAATTCCGACGCAATTTCTGTGTTTCATCGCCAATAAGAAGGACAGAGGGATACAATAAACCTGGAGAGAAGCATCGGAATCTATAACTAGTGTCACAGGTATGGTTCGAATCATAGACAGTAAGAAGAGTCAATCTTCTTGTACTTAAGTCGACATTGTGCCTTTTCTATTTAATTCCGATGCAATTTCTGTGTTTCATCGTCAATAAGAAGGACAGAGGGATACAATAAACCTGAAGTGAAGCATCGGAATCTATAACTAGTGTCACCGGAATGGTTCAAAACATAGTCAGTAAGGACAGTCAGTCTTCATGTCCTTAAGTCGGCATTGTGCCTTTTGTATTTAATTCCTATGCAATTTCTGTGTTTCATCGTCAATAAGAAGGTCCAAGGGATACAGTAAACCTGGAGTGTAGCATCGGAATCTATAACTAGTGTCACAGGAATGGTTCAAAACATAGACAGTAAGAAGAGTGAGTCTTCGTGTACTTAAGTCGGCATTTTGCCTTTTGTATTTAATTCCGATGCAATTTCTGT